>NW_027660163.1:0-28397 GCF_963210335.1 Falco punctatus
GGTCCACGAAGGACCTCAAGAACCCCAAGGTGGGGGGAGGGGTACCTTCTTCTTGCAGAGGAAGAAGGTTCTGGAAGGTTCTACCACGGGTTCCTCATCGGCCGCCACCTGCCGTTTCCACCTAGAAAGAAAGAGGGACAACCCAAGGTGTCCAGAAGATCCTTGGAGGTCCTATGGGTTCCTGGCCCCCTGGAGGGGGGAGGGGTGGGGGGTGGGGTGGGGGAGGGGAACTGGGCCACCACCCAGGTCCCTTCACGCTCACCGGCGGTGGAGGAGGAACCCCAGGGCAACCAGCGCCAGGAGGGAGCTGAGCCCCGCAGCCAGGGCCAGGAAGGTCCGTCGGAGGATGGTGGGGGTGGAATCTGTGGGGCAGGGGAGGGGGAAGAGGGGGGGTGAGGGACGGAGGTCGGGGTCCCATGGGGCAGGGGGGTCCCATAGGGCCATGGGGCAAGGGGTCTTATAGGGCAGGGGTCCCATAAGTCCTATAGGGCATGGGTCCCATAGGGAAGGGGTCCAATAGGTCCATGGGGCAGGGGTTCTATGGGGCAGGGGTCCAATAGGTCCCATGGGGCAGGGGTCCCATAGGGCAGGGGTCCTATGGGGCAGGGGTCCCATGGGGCAGGGGGTCCCATAGGGCCATGGGGCAGGGGTCCCATGGGGCAGGGGTCCCATAGGGCAGGGGTCCCATAGGGCAGGGGTTTCAAAGGGCAGGGGTCCCATGGAGCAGGGGTCCCATAGGGCAGGGGTCCCATGGGGCAGGGGTCCTATGGGGCAGGTGCCCCCCAAGTGTTCCTGACCAATCACGGTGCCTTACAGTAGATGGTGACGATGACGTCATCGGAGTCGGCGCTGGCCACCTGATTGGTGATTCGGCAGTGGTACCGCCCCCCTGACCCCGCCCCCACCGCTGGCAGCACCCACAATCCTTTGCGGCTCTGCCCCAGGGACCGCCCATCCCGGAACCACTCGAAGAGCTCGGGTGGGGGATGGGCAGCCCCGCGACACCCCAGGGTGATGTTGGTCTTCTCCTCCACCCGCTGGCCCGGGCCCACCACCAGCTCCACCCCCTGAGGGGCATCTGGGGGACAAAGGTCAGCGCCTGCCCCCCGCCACCCCCTGTAGGGGGGGGAGGGGACGTGTGGGTCTCCATGACCTTGGGTCACCTTGACCATGGGTCACCTTGACCTTCTTGACCATGGGTCTCCTTGACCTCACTGGACATGGGTCACCTTGACCATGGGTCTCTTTGACCTTCTTGACCATGGGTCTCCTTGACCTCATTGGCCATGGTTCCCCTTGACCTCTTTGGCCATGGCTCACCTTGACATGGGTCACCTTGACCTTCTTGACCATGTGTCACCTTGACCATGGGTCTCCTTGACCTCACTGGCCATGGGTCACCTTGACCATGGGTCACCTTAAAACTTCTTGACCATGGGTCACGTCGACCATGGGTCACCTTGACCTCACTGGCCATGGGTCATCTTGACCATGGGTCTCCATGGCCTTCTTGATCATGGGTCACCTTGACCATGGGTCCCCTTGCCCATGGGTCTCCTTGACCTCATTGGCCATTGGTCTCCTAAACCTTCTTGACCATGGGTCCCCTTGACCTCATTGGCCATGGGTCTCCTTGACCTTGGATCCCCTTGACCATGGGTCTCCATGACCATGGGTCTCCTTGACCTCATTGGCCATGGGTCACCTTGACCACGGGTCTCCATGTCCTTCCTGACCATGGGTTTCCTTGACCTCATTTGCCATGGGTCACCTTGACCTCATTGGCCATGGTTCCCCTTGACCATGGTTTCCCTTGACCTCATTGGCCATAGGTCACCTTGACCATTGGTCTCCTTGACCTTCTTGACCATGGGTCACCTTGACCATGGATCCCCTTGACCATGGGTCTCCTTGATCTCATTGGCCATGGGTCACCTTGACCATGGGTCTCCTTGATCATGGGACACCTTGATCTTGTTGAGCATGGGTTCTCTTGACCTTCTTGACCATGGCTCCCCTTGACCACAATTCCCCTTGACCATGAGCCCCTTCCCCCCTCCCCCCCCCTCCCCCCCCCACCCTAGAGAATTCTGGGATGCGACTCACAGCGGACCTCGAGGACGCTGGGGGGGCTCCGTGTGACGCCCACCTCGTTCTGCGCTTGGCAGCTGTAGGCCGCGGCGTCGGTGGGGTGGGGGCTGGGCAGGACCAGGTCGGGGGTCTCCACCGGCAGCTCCTCCTCGTCCTTGAACCACCTTATCTTCAACTGGGGGGGGTCGGCAGCCCCCACCTCACAGCGAAGTCGGACGGGACCTCCCCCGGCCAACACCGGACCCCTGGGGTGCTGCAACACCTGTACGGCCTGGGGGGCATCTGGGGGGGGAGGGGAGGGAGAGGAACCGCCCTCAGGGGGGCTTGGCACTGATATTTGGGGGGGGAGGGGGCTTCAAACCGTCATTTAGCGTGGGGGTGGGGGGTGGGGGAGGGGAGAAACTGCCATTGGGGGGGGTTGGAGGGGGCTTGAAACTGATATTTGGGGGTGGGGGGTCCAAAAGAGGGGGGGAGGAGGGCTTAAAACTGTTATTTGGGGGGTAAAAGTGGGGAGGGGGCTTGAAACTGCCATTTAGGGTAGGGGTGGGGGGTGGGGGAGGGGAGAAAATGCTGTTGGGGGGGATGGGGGGGGCTAGAAACTGATATTGGGGTGGGGGGTTCCAAAAGAAGGGGGGGGTCTTGAAACTGTCATTTAGGGGGTTGGGCTTGAAACTGTCATTTTGGGTGGGGGTGGGGGGTGGGGGAGGGGAGAAAATGCTGTTGGGGGGGGATGGGGGGGGCTAGAAACTGATATTGGGGTGGGGGTTCCAAAAGAAGGGGGGGGTCTTGAAACTGTCATTTAGGGGGTTGGGCTTGAAACTGTCATTTCGAGTGGGGGTGGGGGTTGGGGGAGGGGAGAAAATGTCATTGGGGGGTTGGGGGGGGCTTGAAACTGATATTTAGGGGAGAAAAGTGGGGAGGGGGCTTGAAACTGTCATTTAGGGTGGGGGTGGGGGGAGAAACTGCCTTTGGGGGGGGATGGGGGGCTTGAAACATATTTGGGGGGGTAAAAGTGGGAGGGGGTTTCAAACTGTCATTTCGGGTGGGGAGGGGCCAGAAAAAATGAGGGGAAGTGCCACAAAAATGGGGGAGGGGCTACAAAAATGGGGAGGGGCTACAAAAATGGAAGGGGGCTACATAAATGGGGGGGATCCACAAAAATGGGGGAGGGGCTACAAAATGGGGGGATCCAGAAAAATGTGGGAGGAGCTAAAAAATGTTGGAGGGGATACAAAAATGGGAGGGCTCTATATAAATGGGCGGATCCACTAAATTGGGGAGGGGCTACATAAATGGAGGCAGGGCTACAAAAATGGGGGAGGGGCTACAAAATTGGGGCGGGGATACAAAAATGGGGGAGGGGCTAAAGAAATGGGGAGGGGCTACAAAAATGGGGCAGGGCTAAAAAAATGGGGAAGGGCTACAGTAATGGGGAGGGGCCACGAAAATTGGGGCGGGGTTGCAAAACTGAGGTAGGGGCTACAAAAATGGGAAGGGGCTATAAAAATGGGGGAGGGGCTACAAAAAGGGGAGGAGCTACGAAAATTGAGATTGGCTACAAAAATGGGGCGTGGCTACAACAATGGGGGAGGGGCTACAAAAATTGGGGGGGGGATTGGGGGGCGGGGCCACCAGGGGGGGAGGGGTCTCGAAACCATCCACTCACACCAGATGCGGAGGGGGAGGGGCGGTGAGGAGGCGGAGCCAGCAGGATTTCGACCAATGCAGCGGTAGGATCCGGCGTGGGCGGGGTTGGCGAGGAAGCTGAGGGTGTGGGCGGGGCCTTCGGCCTCGGGGCGGTCATTGCGCAGCCATTGGACGGTGGGGGTGGGGTGGGCGGGGCTAAGGCGGCAGTGTAAGGTGACGCGGGAGCCCAGGAGGGCGGGGAGGGGGGTGGAGGTCTCCAAGGTGGCCGCTCGAGGAGGGTCTGGGGGGGGTGGAGAAAGGGGCGGGGCTAAGAGGGAGTGGGGCTAAAGGGGATTGGTTGAAGGGGGACAGACCCCGCCCCCACCCCGGGATCGCTTGTCGGCCATCTTGGCCATCCCATGGCCACCAAAAGCAGCCCAGCACCATCATCTGGACCATCTATGGTGACCTTGACCCCACGCACCACCATCTTGACGATCTATGGTGACCTTGACCCCACCCACCACCATCTTGACCATCTATGGTGACCTTGACCCCACCCACTACCTTCTGGACCGTCTATGGTGACCTTGGCCCACATCTGGTGGCCTTGACCCACCATCTGGACCACCGATGGTGACCTTGACCCACCATTTCAACCATCCCACCACCATCCTCACCACCCCATGGTCATCTCAACCATCCCACCACCATCCTGACAATCTCAACCATCCCACCACCATCTTGACCCCCACACTGCCATCTCAACCACCCCATGGCCATCTTGACCATCTCAACCATCCCACCACCATCTCGACCACCCCATGGCCATCTCAACCATACCACCACCATCTTGACCATCTCAACTGTCCCACCACCATCTTGACCACCCCACGGCCATCTTGACCATCTCAACCATCCCACCACCATCTTGACCACCCCATGGCCATCTTGACCATCTCAACCATCCCACCACCATCTTGACCACCCCATGGCCATCTCAACCATCCCACCACCATCTTGACCACCCCATGGCCATCTCAACCATACCACCACCATCTTGACCACCCCATGGCCATCTCAACCATACCACCACCATCTTGACCACCCCATGGCCATCTCAACCATCCCATGGCCATCTTGACCTTCTCAACCATCCCACCACCATCTTCACCACCCCATGGCCATCTCAACCATCCCATCACCATCTTGACCATCTCAACCATCCCACCACCATCTTCACCACCCCATGGCCATCTCAACCATCCCATCACCATCTTGACCATCTCAACCATCCCACCACCATCTTCACCACCCCATGGCCATCTCAACCATACCACCACCATCTTGACCACCCCATGGCCATCTCAACCATCCCACCACCATCTTGACCACCCCATGGCCATCTCAACCATCCCATCACCATCTTGACCATCTCAACCATCCCACCACCATCTTGACCATCTCAAGCATCCCACCACCATCTCAACCACCCCATGGCCATCTTGACCATCTCAAGCATCCCACCACCATCTCAACCACCCCATGGCCATCTTGACCATCTCAACCATCCCACCACCATCTCAACCACCCCATGGCCATCTTGACCATATCAATTGTCCCACCACCACCCTCACCACCCCACCCACGGCCACCTCAACCATCCCCCCTCCCTCCCCGCCCCACCCTCTCCCCACTCACAGTAGACCTCCAGGCTGGTGGGGGGGGACTCAGTGGTCCCCAGGTGGTTGGTGGCCTGGCAGCGGTAGGTGCCCCCGTGGGTGGCCTTGGTGGGACCCAGCAGGACCTGGGCCCCGCGCTGGGGCAGGATGTGGCCCCCCAGGCTCCAGATGTAGGTGTGGGAGCGGGGGTTGGCCAGGTCCTGGCAGCTCAGTGTCACCTCCCGGCCCTCGTGGACGGGGGACGGCGGTGTCACCACCACCTGCACGTCCCGGGGCGGGTCTGCGGGGAGGGGGCGGGGCTTGGCAGGGGGCACAGACACGCCCACTGGGACAGAAAGAGGCGGGGCCCCCGGGGTGACAGATGGGGGGGGCTGAAGAGGGTGGGGGGGTGGGGGGACGGGGGATGGGCAGGGGCTTGGTGGGGGGAGGGGGAGGATGGGGGGAAGGGTGGGGCAGGGCTAAGGGTGATTGGCAGGATCCCGATGGGTGGGGATAAGGGTGATTGACATATTCTGAATGGGTGGGGCTAGGGGTGATTGACAGGTTCCTAATGCATGGGGCTAAAGGTGATTGACATGTTTCTAATGGGCAGGGCTAAGGGTGATTGACAGGTTCTTAACAGGGTGGGCTAAGGGTGATCAACAGGTTCCCAATGGTTGGGGCCAAGGGTGGTTGACGGGTCCTCAAGGGCAGGGCTAAGTGTGATTGACAGGTTCCCGATTGGTGGGGCTAAGGGTGATTGACGGATTCTCAAGGGCGGGGCTAAGGGTGATTGACAGGTTCTTAACAGGGTGGGCTAAGGGTGATTGACAGGTTCCCAATGGGTGAGACCAAGGGCGATTGACAGGTTCCTGATGGGTGGGATTAAGGCTGATTGTCAGGTTCCTCAATGGTGGGACCAAGGCTGACTGACATGTTCTGAGTGGGCGGGAACAAGGGCGATTGACAGGTTCCTGATGGGTGGGATTAAGGCTGATTGACGTGTTCCTAATGGGTGGGGCTCAGGGCAATTGTCAGGTTCCTCAATGGTGGGACCAAGGGTGATTGACACGTTCTTGATGGGTGGGGCTAAGGGTGATTGACAGGTTCTTAAGGGTTGGGACCAAGGGTGATCGACAGGCTCTTGATGGGTGGGGCTAAGGGTGATTGGCATATTCCTAATGGGTGGGACCAAGGCTGAGTGACATGTTCTGAATGGGCGGGACCAAGGGTGATTGACAGGTTCCTGATGGGTGGGATTAAGACTGATTATCAGGTTTCTCAATGGTGGGACCAAGGCTGACTGACATGTTCTGAATGGGCGGCACCAAGGCTGATTGACAGGTCCACCCCCCCCCCCTCCGCCCCCCCCTCCCCCCACTCACAGTAGACCTCCAGGCTGGTGGGGGGGGACTCGGTGGTCCCCACGTGGTTGGTGGCCTGGCAGCGGTAGATGCCCCCGTGGGTGGCCTTGGTGGGACCCAGCAGGACCTGGGCCCCGCGCTGGGGCAGGATGTGGCCCCTCAGGCTCCAGGTGTAGGTGTGGGAGGGGGGGTTGGCCAGGTCCTGGCAGCTCAGTGTCACCTCCTGGCCCTCGTGGACGGGGGACGGCGGTGTCATCACCACCCGCACGTCCCGTGGCGCATCTGGGGGGCAGACCAGTATAAACCAGTAGAAACCAGTATAGACCAGTATGGGGCCAACACGCGCCCAGCCCCGGTCTCCCAGAAACCAGGGGACCCCCAAAATTCCTTCCAGGCTCCCGCCAAGCCAACCCCGGACCCAGAGCCCCCCAAGACCCCCTCCCATAATATCTATAGGGGGACCCAGGAGCCTATAGAACCCCCATAACCCCCCATAATCTCTATAGGGGGGACCCAGGAGCCTACAGGAACCCCATAATGCTCCCCCAAGACCCCCAATATTCTCCCTATAGGGGACCCAGGAGTCTATAGGACCCCCATAACCGCCCCATAAACCCCCATAATCTCTATAGGGGGACCCAGGAGCCTATAGGACCCCCAAGACCCCACCCATAGCCCCCACATAGGTGACCCAGGCATCTGGAACCTTCCATAACCCCCCAAGACCCCCAAGGAGCCCCCCCCACCCCCTCGAAGACCCCCAGGACCCCCCCCAATATCTCTTAATGGACCTAAAGGTGGTAGAACACCCACGCCAGCATCATCTGTAGCTCCCCAAGACCCCCCCATAGCCCCCATATGGGACACCCAGGTGTCCAGCACCCCATCACCCCCCAAGAATCACCCCTCCCCCTTCCAAGGACCCCTCCCCGACATCTCACAGTGGACCTGGAGTTGCCGGGACACCTGGCTGATGATCTTCCCGTCGGACCCCCGAAGAATGCAGTGGATGGAGGTCCCATCGTGGTCCCCCGAGGGTTCAAAGGTCAAGAGGGTCCCCACCACCTCGTAGGACACGACGGTGGTGGGGGGGATCCAGGTATCCAGGTGGGCCCCCCACGTCTCACTGACGGGTCCCTCCCAGGTGAGGGTGGGGGTCTTCTCTGGGCAGGCGGGGGGCACCCAGCACCCAAGGTTGCTCTTCTGGCCTTGGGTGAGGGGGGCTGGGTCCGGCCAGAGGTGGGGGGCGGGGGCGGTCCCTGGAAGAGGGGTTAGTGTGGGGGGGGGAAGGGATGGGGGGGGTAATGGGGGGGGGAGAATATGGGGGATGGGGATGGGGGAGGAGGATGGGGGATAATGGGGGGTAAGTGGGGGGCGAAATGGGGGGGATGGGGGGACACTGGGGGGGGGAATGGGGGAAAAAGGGGGGACAAGGGGAGGATAACTGGGGGGACACTGGTGGGATATTGGGGGACACAAGGGGGGACAGTGGGGTGACAGTGGTGGGAAAATGGTGGGACACTGGGGGGATAATGGGGGGACAATGGGGAGACACTGGTGGGACAAGGGGGGAACAAGGGGGGGACTGGTGGGATAATGGGGGACACAAGAGGGGGACACTGGGGGACATTGGTGGGATAATGGGGGACACTGGTGGGATATTTGGGACACAAGGGGGGACAATGGGGGGACACTGGGGGAATAATGGGGGACACTGGTGGGATATTGGGGGACACAAGGGGGGGACACTGGGGGGATAATGGGGGACACTGGTGGGATATTGGGGACCCAAGGGGGGAAAAAGGGGGACACTGGGAGGACATTGGGGGGATAATGGGGGACACAAGGAGGGACAATGTGGGGATACTAGTGGGATAATGGGGGACACTGGGGGGACAGTGGGGGGAAAAGGGGGGACAAGGGGGAACACTGGTGAGATAATGGGGGGACAAGGGGGGGACACTGGGGGGACACTGGTGGGATAATGGGGGACACTGGTGGGATATTGGGGGACACAAGGGGGGGACACTGGGGGGACACTGGTGGGACACTGGGTGGACACCAGCTGTTGACACTGGTCCGGCCCAAGGAGGACACCGATGGTGGGCTAAGGGTGGGGGTGGGAAATGGGGGGAGGGGTTCACCCCAAGGTGGGGGGGTCCTACCGGTGACATTAACGGTGACAGAGTGCATCCACCGCAGGTCTTTGTAGTACCGCCGGCTGGCGTTGGCCATCAACCTCAACCCGTAGACCCCTGCGCTCTCAGGGTAGACGCGGGGGATGGTCAAGCTACAGTCACCTTGGGGGCTTCCCGTGGTTCCTCGGTGTTCCTCCACTGCCCTCCCCCAAAATTTCTGCTGCTGGGGATCATAATGGGGATGATGGAGCCACCGGAGGAGGGGGGGATGGGGAGACGGTCCAGCTCGGCAAAGGTCATAGCGGCAGGGGATGTAGAGGCAGGAACCCAAGGTGGCCACCAAGGCTTCGGGAGCCGTCACCGGCTTAGGACAGGTGGACAAGGAATGTGCAGAAGCTGTAAAGGAATCAGGGGTTTGGGGGGGATTTGAGGTGTTTTGGGGACCCAGGGATCTGGGGATCCAGGTGGTCACAGAGCCAGGTGTCCAGGGATTGCAGGTGTCCAGGGATGGAGATGTTCCTGAGATACCACCAACCCCAAAGGCCAGAGCCTGGACGTCCCAGGACACAAGTGTTTTGGGGATCGAGGTGTTTTGAGGACCCAGGGATCTGGAGATCCAGGTGGTCACGGATCCAGGTGCCTGGGGGGACAGGTGTCCAGGAATGGAGATGTTCCTGAGATACCTTGAACCCCAAAGGCCAGAGGGATCTAGGCTGCTGAGGGACCTGGACATCCCAGGACACAAGTGTTTGGGGCCCCAGGATTCCAGGGATCCAGTTGGTCATGGATGCAAATGTCCCCGGACATAGACATCTGGGCACTGAGATGTTCCAAGGAGACCTTCAACCACCAAGGCCATGGGGACCCACCACAGGTGTTTGGAGCACCTAGTCACCTGGAAAACCCCACCTATTACCCCACCCCCACCCCAAAAACCAGAAAGAGCCCCCCCTCCCCTACCAGGCCCCCCACCCCCCTCCATGGAAGGTCTCTACCTGGAAAGAGGAAGATGAAGGAGATGAAGACCCACATGGCCAGACCTTCACCAAGGAGATCAAGGAGTCACCTGGGTGGGGGGTGGGGGGTGGGAGGACACCCTAAGGTGGCTGGTGGGGACCCAGAGGTCCAAGAGGACCCAGGAAGTGGGGGCTGGGGACCTTGGCGCCCCTCCCCCGCTGAGATTCGGTGGCATCAAGGTTCCTCCCCCGCTCAAAGCCAGTCAAGCTCACTTCCTTCCTTCTTCTGGAGGAAGTCTGGGTACCACCACCCCCACCGCATGGACCTCCTGCCCCACAGGGGGTCCATGTCGCACCACCCCGTGGACCTCCTGCCCCACAGGGCTCCACATCCCACTACCCCATGAACCTCCTGCCCCACAGGGCTCCACATCCCACCACCCCGTGGACGTCCTGCCCCACAGGGGGTCCACATCGCACCACCCCATGGACTTCCTGCCCCACAGAGGGGCCACGTCCCACCACGCCATGGACCTCCTACCCCACAGGGGGTCCACATCCCACCACCCCATGGACCTCCTGCCCCGCAGGGCTCCATGTCCCACCACCCCATGGACCTCCTGCCCCACAGGGGTCTTAGCCACCCCATGGTCCCCTCTCACCTGACCCACTCCCAACCAGATCGTGAAAGTCCCAGGCATCCGGGGGTGCCCATCCCCCCCTTCCCCCCCCCCCCCCCACTCGCAAAGCCTTCTGGGAACCGGGGACATCTGGGTCCCGTTGGGGATGTGGAGAAAAGCATGATGGGAGCCCAGATGCTCGGGGTCACCCAGCCAAAGCAGGGTGGTGACACCATGGGGGTGGGGGGTGGGGGGGGGTCCCCTACCCCCCACCCCCAGGTCCCTTCCCCCATCCTTGGGCCCCCCAGGTGGGTCTTGGTGGCTTTGGGTTGGAGCAAAGCATGATGGGACCTTCTGGATGCCGGGGGGGGGGGGGGAGGGGAGGTGTCCCACTCCCCCATGGTGCCTGTCACAGGGATGGCGTTGATTAGATATCAGTAATTAATCATTAATGAGCAGCGAAAGGGAAAGTAGATGGCCGGGCTGCCCCTCCCCCACTCGATAAGCCACCACCTGATAAAGGGGGGGGGGGGATGGGCATCAAGGGTGGCCTGAGGGTGATTGGAATGGGGGGGGGCAGGTCTGTGAGACCCCCTCCCCCACCCCATAACTGCCCCCCCCCCCCAATTGCCCCCCCCCCCCCCTTAAGTGCCCCCCCCCTCCCCCCGTATCAGGTCCAGGTTGTTATCGTCCCCGTCCCCCCCCAAATTAAGGATCCCGGGTGTCCCCACCCCCCCACCCCTCCCCCACCCGGGAAGGATCCAGGCGTCCGGGCAAGGTCACCTTGGGGCGGTTCCCCGGGGGGTATAAGGGGAGGTGGGAAGCAGACTGGGAGGGACTGGGAAGCACTGGGAGCTGCTGGGAGCTGCCATGGGGAAGGAGGTGATGGGGGGGAGATGGGGGGAGGGGGGGATGGAGGGATGGAGAAGGGAGGGGGGATGGAGGAGGGATGGAGGAGGATGGAGTAGGGATGGAGGAAGGATGGAGGAGGGATGAAGGAGGGATGGAGGAGGATGGAGGAGGGACAGAGGAGGACGGAGGAGGGATGAAGGAGGGATGGGGGAAGGATGGAGGAGGGAGGGGGCAGGGATGGAGGAGGGAAGGGGGAGGAAGGATGGAGGAGGATGGAGGAAGGATGGAGGAAGGATGGAGGAGGGAGGGGGCAGGGATGGAGGAGGGAAGGGGGAGGAAGTATGGAGGAGGATGGAGGAAGGATGGAGGAAGGATGGAGGAGGGAGGGGGCAGGGATGGAGGAGGGAAGGGGGAGGAAGTATGGAGGAGGATGGAGGAAGGATGGAGGAAGGATGGAGGAGGGAGGGGGCAGGGATGGAGGAGGGAAGGGGGAGGAAGGATGGAGGAGGATGGAGGAAGGATGGAGGAAGGATGGAGGAGGGAGGGGGAGGGGGATGAAGGGATGGAGGAGGGATGGGGGAGAGGTGGGGATGGAGGAGGGATGAAGGAAGGATGGAGGAGGGATGGAGGAGGGATGGAGGAGGGATGGAGGAAGGATGGAGTAGGGATGGAGGAGTGATGAAGGAAGCGTGGAGGAGGGAGGGGGGAGGGATGGAGGAAGGATAGAGGAAAGATGGAGGAGGGAGGGGGGAGGGATGGAGGAGGGAGGGGGGATGGAGGAGAGATGGAGGAGGATGGAGTAGGGATGGAGGAAGGATGGAGGAGGGATGGAGGAGGGATGGAGGAGGGACAGAGGAGGATGGAGGAAGGATGGAGGAGGGATGGGGGAAGGATGGAGGAAGGATGGAGGAGGGAGGGGGCAGGGATGGAGGAGGGAAGGGGGAGGGGGGATGGAGGGATGAAGGAGGGAGGGGGGATGGAGGAGGGATGGTGGAGGTTGGAGGAGGGATGGAGGATGGGGGAGGGGGGCAGGGGGCCACCCCCTCCCCCTGCTGACCTTTGACCTCTGCCCCCAGGAGAGCTACGAGCTGGGGCCGCGGGGCCAGGTCGCGCCGAAGGGTCGCGGCCGCCGCAAGCAGGAGAAGCTGGAGGACATGAAGAAGGAGATGGACGTGGTATGGGACTGGGAGGGACTGGGAGGGACTGGGAGGGTCAGCGGGGGCACTGGGAGGGACTGGGAGGTCAACAAGGGGGACTGGGAGGGGACTGGGAGAGACTGGGAGGGACTGGGAGGGTCAGCAGGGGGCACTGGGAGGGACTGGGGGGGCAATGGAGTGGACTGGGAGAGACTGGGAGGGACTGGGAGGGTCAGCAGGGGGCACTGGGAGGGACTGGGAGGTCAACAAGGGGGACTGGGAGGTCAAAAAGGGGGACTGGGAGGGACTAGGAGAGACTGGGAGGGACTAGGAGGGTCAGCAGAGGGCACTGGGAGAGACTGGGGGGCCACTGGGTGGCACTGAGCTGTACTGGGGGACACTGGGAGGGGCAGTGAGGGTACTGGGCTGTACTGGGGGGCACTGGGAGGGGCAGTGAGGGCACTGGGAGGGGCAGTGAGGGCACTGGACCATACTGGGGGGCACTGTGAGGGGCGTGGCCAGCTCTGACACCGTTGCCCCCAGGATGACCACAAGCTTGACACGAAGGACCTGGAGGTCAAGTACAGCACCAGCATCACCAAGGTGGGTGACTTCTGACCTCTGACCCCAGACAACCCCACGACCCCCACCCCCCCAGCTCCCAATGACCTTCTGACCTCCAACCCCATTGACCCCACCAACCCCACTGACCCCACCAGTCCCACCCACCCCATTGACCCCAGGTCAACCCCACTGACCTCATTGACTCCATTGGCCCCATCAGCCCCATTGACCCCACCAATCCCACCCACCGCACTGACCACAGGTCAACCCCATTGACCCCACCAACCCCCTTGACCCATTGACCCCACCAACCCCATTGACCTCACCAGTCCCACCCACCCCATTGACCAAAGGTCAACCCCATTGACCCCATTGACCTCATTGAGCCCACTGACCTCATTGACCCCACCAGTCCCATCCACCCCACTGACCTCACTGACCCCACCAGTCCCACCCACCCCATTGACCTCCAGTCAACCCTGCTTGGCCCCATTGACCCCATTGACCACACCAGCCCCACTTACCCCAGTCAACCCCACTGACCTCATTGACCCCATTGACCCCGCTTGACCCCATTGACCCCACCCACCCCACTGAACCCACCAGTCCCATCCACCCCATTGACCCCAGGTCAACCCCATTGACCTCATTGACCCCCATTGACCCTATTGACCCCACCAATCCCACCCACCCCATTGACCTCAGGTCAACCCCATAGACCCCATTGACCCCATTGACCTCATTGACCCTACCAGCCCCACTGACCCCACCAGTCCCACCCACCCCATTGACCCCAGGTCAACCCCATTGACCCCATTGACCTCATTGATCCCACCCACCCCATTGACCACAGGTCAACCCCATTGACCCCACCAACCCCATCGACCTCATTGACCCCACCGGCCCCATTGACCCCACCAGTCCCACCCACCCCATTGACCCCAGGTCAACCCCATTGACCCCACCAACCCTATTGACCCCACCAACCCCACCAGTCCCACCCACCCCATTGACCCCAGGTCAACCCCCTTGACCCCATTGACCCCACCAACCCCATTGACCCCGCTTGACCATGGCAGGGCCTGGTGGAGGCGGTGGCAGCCGAGCGGCTGCTGCGAGACGGCCCCAATGAGCTCCGCCCCCCCCGTGGGACTCCCGAGTGCGTCAAGTTTGGGCGCCAGTTGGCCGGGGGTCTCCAGTGCCTGATGTGGGTGGCAGCGGCTATTTGCCTCATTGCCTACGGTGTGCAGGAGGGGGAGGGGGACCGCGGCAGCTCCGACAACGTACGTTGGACAACAGGGTCCACCTGGGGTGGAGGAGGATGCTTGGGTTCCTCTGGGAGAACATCTGGGTCCATCTGGGGTGGAGAACATTTGGGTTCCTCTGGGAGAACATCTGAGTCCATCTGGGGTGGAGAACATCTGGGGTGGGAAACATCTGGGTCCATCTGGGAGAACCTCTGGGTCCACCTTGGAGGCAACACATGGGTCCACCTTGGGTGAAGAACATCTGAGTTCACACCTGGGTCCATCTTGGAGGGGACACCTGGCTCCACCTAGGGGAGAACACCTGGGTCCATGGCTTGAGGAACACCTGGGCCCATCCTAGGGAACATCTGGGTCCACCTGAGGTGGAGAACATCTGGCTTCACCCAGGAGAACATCTGGGTCCCTCTTGGGGAGCACCTGGAAGCCAGGGACCCTCAGGAGAGGGGAATGTGGAGGGGGGTAGAGGGGGCTGCAGGTGTCTAAGACCTTCTGGGGGTGGGCAGGATACCCAGGTCCTGGGGGGTTGGGGGTACCTGGCCACCTGGGGGGGCCTGATCCTGTCCCCTCCCCCCCCCCAGCTGTACCTCGCCATCGCCCTCATCGCCGTCGTCGTCGTCACCGGTTGCTTTGGTTACTACCAAGAGTTCAAGAGCACCAACATCATCGCCAGCTTCAAGAACCTCGTTCCTCAGGTGGGACCACCAAGACCCTTGGGCCCCTCTCCCACCCAACCCCTTTTGGGTGCCCACCTGGACCTCTGGATTCTCCTGTCACCTCCAGCAAGCCACGGTGATCCGAGAAGGGGACAAGCTCCAGATCAATGCCAATGAGTTGGTGGTGGGTGACCTGGTGGAGATCAAAGGAGGGGACCGAGTCCCCGCCGACATCAGAATCATCTCAGCCCAAGGGTGCAAGGTGGGCTTGGACATCTGGGGACCTTGGGGGGGGGGGGGGAGGGTCGGGTGGCCAGATGTCCCCTTCCCACCTCTCGGCATCATCTCCAGGTGGACAACTCTTCATTGACGGGGGAGTCTGAGCCCCAGACGCGGTCACCCGAGTGCACCCACGAGTCACCCCTGGAGACCCGCAACATTGCCTTCTTCTCCACCATGTGTCTAGAAGGTGGGTCCCACCTGGAGGTCTGGGTCCCACCTGGTCACCTGCGTCCCACCTGAACATCTGGGTCCCACCTGGACATCTGGGTCCTACCTGGTCACCTGGGTCCTATCAGGGTCATCTGGGTCCCACCTGGACCCATGGGTCCCACCTATTCACCTGGGTCCTACAGGGACATCTGGGTCCCACCTAAATACCTGGGTCCCACCTATTCACCTGGGTCCTACAGGAAAATCTGGGTCCCACCTGGTCACCTGGGTCCCACCTGGGTGTCTTGGTCCCACCAGGACCCACGGGTCCCACCTGGTCACCCGTGTCCTACAGGAACAGCCATGGGCTTGGTGATCAACACGGGTGACCGGACCATCATTGGGCGTATTGCCAGCTTGGCCTCAGGGGTGGAGAACGAGAAGACTCCCATCGCCATCGAGATCGAGCACTTTGTGGACATCATCGCTGGCCTCGCCATCTTCTTCGGCGCCACCTTCTTCGTGGTGGCCATGGTCATTGGTTACCCCTTCCTCCGGGCTATGGTCTTCTTCATGGCCATTGTGGTGGCCTATGTCCCCGAGGGGTTGCTGGCCACTGTCACGGTATGGCTTGGGGTGTTGTGGGGCTTGGAGCTACAGGGTTGTGGGTCCACCACAAAGCCTGGGTGCTATGGGGGACTTGAGGGCCTTCATGGAGCCATGGAGCTCACCATGAGGTCCCCAAGAGTCCACCACAAAGCATGGGTGCTCTGGGGGACTTTAGGGTCTTCATGGAACCATGGGGCTCACCTGGGACCCATGAGGTCCTCATGGGTCCACCACAAAGCGTGGGTGCTATGGGTGACTTGAGGTTCTTCATGGACCCAGGAGGCCCCCATGGGTCCACCACAAGACGTGGCTGCTCTGGCACCCTTGAGGGTCCCCATGGACCCATGGAGCTCACCATGAAGTCCCCTGGGTCCCCCACAACCCAGAGCCTCCATACAGCTTCTCCTTCTCCCTATAGATCCCCACCCATCCCCTTCATTCCTGAAGGTCCTCAGGGCTCCACGGCCACCAGGGGTGGACCCTATGGATGCCATGGACCGCCCCCCCCACCACCACCCAAGGGTGCTGAGGTCCATCCCCTCCCCCCACCACCCCCCCCAGGTGTGCCTCTCCTTGACGGCCAAGCGGTTGGCACGGAAGAACTGCGTGGTGAAGAACCTGGAAGCGGTGGAGACCTTGGGGTCCACCTCGGTCATCTGCTCTGACAAGACGGGGACCCTCACCCAAAACCGCATGACGGTGGCGCATCTCTGGTTCGACAACCAAATCCATACGGCCGACACCACCGAGGACCAATCCGGTGAGACGGAATCTATAGTGGACCCCTCCCCCCACCCCACCCCACCCCACCCCACCCTGGTGACCCCCTCCCCCACCCTGTCCCACCACCCAAGGGCAGAGCTTCGACCAGTCATCGGAGACGTGGACCATGCTGAGCCGCGTCGTCACCCTCTGCAACCGCGCCCAGTTCAAGCCGGGGCAAGACAACGTCCCCGTGGCCAAGGTATAGTGCCTATAGGTCAGGCGGGACGTATAGGGGGCCTATATGGTGCTGGGAGGGGCTGGAGGGCCATATATGGGGCTTGGAAGGGCGTGTTGGGACCTATATGGGGCTTTACGTTGGGTTGGGAGGAGGGCATAGGGGCCAAGGGCCTTTGAGGTGTTCTATAGGATGCTGGGAGGGACGTATAGAGGCTATATGGGGCTTGGAAGGGCATGTAGGGACCCTATATGGGGCTTGGAAGGGTGTGTAGGGACCCTATAGGAGGCTGGCAGGGACATATAGAGAATTTACAGGGCTTGGAAGGGCGTGTCAGGACCCTATAGGAGGTTGGCAGGGACATATAGAGGCTATATGGGGCTTGGAAGGGCGTGTCAGGACCCTATATGGGGCTTTAGGTTGGGTTGGGAAGAGGGTATAGTGGCCAGGATGCCTATAGGGGTTGGGATGCATGTATAGGGGCCAGGGTACCTATGGCGGTACTATATGGGGCTGGAAATATATAGAATCTGGGGGGGGGGGGAGCAATATGGGCTCCCCCTCCCCCCACCCCTACCCCTCCCCCCTCCATAGGGACCCTCTCTAAGACTTGGGGAGGTCTATAGGGGCTGGGACCTCCCTTATATGGATTCTATAGAGGATGAGGTGTGGCCCCGCCCCTAACCTGCTAAGCCACTCCCCCCCACAGCGTGACGTCATCGGCGACGCGTCGGAGACAGCGCTGCTGAAGTTCGCGGAGGTGACGGTGGGGTCGGTGGCGGAGGCCAGGGGGAGGTTCCCCAAGGTGGCCGAGCTGCCCTTCAACTCCACCAACAAGTTCCAGGTGGGGGAGGGGCGGGGCATGAGGACACCCCACCCACCCCCCAATATCTGGGTGGGGTCTCCAACATCTGGGTGGGGGGATGGAGGGGTTTTGTGGGCTGGAAACATCTGGAAGGAGAAGGATGGTGAGGAGGAACATTGAGGGTCATCAAGGAACCAAGGGTTCAGGGGGGTCCTCAACATCTGGGGGGGGTCCTCAACATCTGGGTGGGGTCCCCAACATCTGGGGGATGTCCCCAATATCTGGATGGGGGGATGGAAAGGTTTGGTGGGCTGGAAACATCTGGAAGGAGAAAGATGGTGAAGAGGAACCTTGAGGGTCATCAAGGAATCAAGAGTTTAGGGAGGTCCCCAACATCTGGGTGGGGTCCCCAACATCTGGGTGGGGTCCCAAACATCAGGGTGGGGGGATGGAGGGTTTTGGTGGGGTGGAAACATCTGGAAGGAGAAGGATGGTGAGGAGGAACCTTGAGGGTCATCAAGGAACCAAGGGTTCTTGGGGGACCTCAGCACCAGGGGGGATCCCCAACATCTGGGAAGGGTACCCCAGCACCCAGGGTGGACCTAGAAATCTAGGGTAGGGTCCAGATGTCCAGGAGAAAAGTTAATGGCCATGAAGGACTCAAGCACCCAAGGATGACCAAGGCATCTGGAGGTCACCCAAGCTACTGGGAGGCACCCAATGGTCTAGGGTGGGACCTAGGGATCTGGATGGGACCTAGAGATCTGGGTGGGGCCCCAAACATCTGGGTGGGCCCCCAAACATCTGGGTTCCTCAACAGCTGTCAGTCCATGAGGCAGGAGAACGTCAGCTGCTGGTCCTGAAGGGCGCCCCCGAGCGGGTGCTGGAGCGGTGCAGCACGGTGCTGCTGAAGGGGCAGGAGCTGGCCCTGGACGCCCAGTGGCGGGAGGCCTTCGAGGAGGCCTACGCCGAGCTGGGGGGGCGGGGGGAGAGGGTGTTGGGTGAGTGGGGTGGGGGGCATGGTGGAAACGTGGGGATGGGGGGACATCACAGGGTGATGAGGACGTGGGGATGGAGGGACACCATGGGGATGGGGGGATGGGGAGACATTGCGGGGTGATGGGGATGTGGGGATGGAGGGACACCATGGGGACGTGGGGATGGAGGGACATCATGGGGTGATGAGGACATGGGGATGGGGGGACACCATGGGGACATGGGGACGGCGAGAAATCATGGGGTGATGAGGATGTGGGGATGGACACCACAGGGTGATGGGGACATGGGGATGGAGGGACACCATGGGGACGTGGGGATGGGGGGACATCACGGGGAGATGTAGACATGGAGGTGGGGGGACACAACGGGGAGATGTGGACGTGGGGATGGGGGGACACCATGACTCCCCCAGTGTCCCCTCACCTCCCCCACCTTGTCATCCCCCCCACCCAAGGGTTCTGCGCCCGCTGGCTGCCAGCAGGGACGGTGGCAGCCGGGACAGACCCCGAGGCGCTGCCAGAGGTGGCCGTGGGACTTTGCTTCGCTGGGTTGGTCTCCATGATTGACCCACCCAGGGCCACCGTCCCCCAGGCTGTCCTCAAGTGTCGCACGGCCGGGATCAGGGTAGGAGACATGGGGACGGGGTGGGTGTGGGGGGACATGGAGGATATGGGGACACGGAGGTTGGAGGGGACGTGGGGGTGGGGGGACATCAAGGCCATGGGGACATGGAGAACATCAAGGCCATGGGGACATGGAGAACATGGAGGACGTGGGGATGGGGGAACACCAAGGACGTGGGGACACATGGGGACATGGAGGACGTGGGGACATGGAAAACATCAAGGACATGGGGACATGGAGGATGTGGAGATGGGGGACATCAAGGACATGGGGACATTGAGGTTGGAGGGGACATGGAGATGGGGGGACATCAAGGACGTGGGGGGACATGGAGGACGTGGGGATGGGGGACATCAAGGCCATGGGGACATGGAAAACATGGAGGACGTGGGGATGGGGGCCCACCAAAGACCTGGAGGCCCATGGTGGCCCACGGGTGCCACCAGAACCCGCAGGAACCCCCAAGGAACCCCGCAGGTGCCCACCCCACCCCCCATGTCCTCATGTCCCCAGGTGATCATGGTGACCGGTGACCACCCCATCACGGCCAAGGCCATTGCGGCGGCCGTTGGCATCATCTCGGAGGGCAGCGAGACCCCCGAGGAGGTGGCAGCTCGTCTCCGTGTCCCCCTGGAGCGGGTGGACCCCAGGTGGGAGCCAGGTAGCCACCAAAGAGACCTAGGTGGTCCAAGTTGGAGACACCCAGGTGACCATGGTGTCCCCACCTAGGCAGGCGAGGGCACGGGTGGTGACAGGGGCGGAGTTGGCGGCCATGACCCCGGGGGCGTTGGAAGGTCTTCTCCGCGCCCACCCCGAGATGGTCTTCGCCAGGACATCACCGCAGCAGAAGCTGGTCATCGTGGAGAGCTGCCAGCGGCTGGTGGGGACACTGGGGACAATGGGTGTGGGGTGGGGACATGGGTACAACCTAAAGTTCTTCATGGTGGGGATGGTGGTGGACCTCAAGGTTTCA
This sequence comes from Falco punctatus, assembly GCF_963210335.1. NCBI lineage: Eukaryota > Metazoa > Chordata > Aves > Falconiformes > Falconidae > Falco > Falco punctatus. Next base: position 20,312 of record NW_027660163.1, read on the forward strand.
TGGCATTGGGGATGGTCCCTGTCCCCATCCCTCTTGTCCCTGTGTCTCCAAGGTGCCACCATGGTGGGGATGGAGATGGTCCTCAAGGTGCCACCATGGTGGGGATGGTTGATGGTCCTCAAGGTGCCACCATGGTGGAGATGGTGGTGGACCTCAAGGTGTCATGGCATTGGGGATGGTCCCTGTCCCCATGTCCTCAAAGTGCCACCATGGTGGGGATGGAGATGGTCCTTGAGGCGCCACCATGATGGGGATTGTTGATGTTCCCCAAGGTGCTACCATGGTTGGGATGGTTGATGTTCCTCATGGTCCTCATCCTTCTCTCCTGTGGTCCCCACCCACCCAGGGTGCCATCGTGGCGGTGACAGGGGACGGAGTGAACGACTCCCCCGCGCTGAAGAAGGCGGACATCGGGGTGGCCATGGGCATCGCCGGCTCCGACGCAGCCAAGAACGCGGCTGACATGATCCTCCTGGATGACAACTTCGCCTCCATCGTCACCGGCGTGGAACAAGGTGCCACTGGGGACACCGGTGGGGTGGGTGATAGCGGGTGACACCACCCTGGTGACACGGTGTCCCCACCCTTGCCCAGGCCGCTTGATCTTTGACAATCTGAAGAAGTCCATTGCCTACACGTTGACCAAGAACATCCCCGAGTTGACCCCTTACCTCATCTACATCACGGCCAGTGTCCCCCTGCCCTTGGGTTGCATCACCATCCTCTTCATCGAGCTCTGCACGGACATCGTGAGTGTCTGGAGGGGGGAGGGGTGGTCACTGGGGCCACCAACCAGGCCATCATCTGGGCACTGAGGTTCCTCAACCAGCCATCAGGTCCATCAACCAGGCCGTCAACTGGGTGTTGAGGTTCCTCAACCTGCCATCAGGTCCAACAACTGGGCGTTGAGGTTCCTCACACAGGAACTGGGTCCATCAACCAGTCCATCAAGCGGTTGTTGAGGTCCCTCAACCAGCCATCAGGTCCAACAACTGGGCGTTGAGGTTCCTCACACAGGAACTGGGTCCATCAACCAGTCCATCAAGTGGTTGTTGAGGTTCCTCAACCAGTCACTGGGTCCATCAACCAGTCTGTCAACTGGGCGTTGAGGTTCCTCAACCAGAAACCGGGTCCATCAACTAGTTGTTGAGGTTTCTCAACCAGGAACCGGGTCCATCAACCGGGTGTTGAGGTTCCTCAACCAGCCACTGGGTCCATCAACTGGACGTTGGGGTTCCTCAACCAGCCACTGGGTCCATCAACTGGACGTTGGGGTTCCTCAACCAGCCATCAGGTCCAAAAACTGGGTGTTGAGGTTCCTCACACAAGAACTGGGTCCATCAACCAGTCTGTCAACTGGGTGTTGAGGTTCCTCAACCAGGAACCGGGTCCATCAACTGGTTGTTGAGGTTCCTCAACCAGGAACCAGGTCCATCAACTGGGTGTTGAGGTTCCTCAACCAGCCACTGGGTTCATCAACTGGGCGTTGAGGTTCCTCAACCAGCCACTGGGTCCATCAACTGGGCATTGAGGTTCCTCACCCAGGAACTGGGTCCATCAGCTGGGTGTTGAGGTTCCTCACCAGGAACTGGGTCCATCCACTGGTCGTTGAGGTTCCTCACCAAGGAACCGGGTCCATCAACTGGGAATTGAGGTTCCTCACCCAGGAACCGGGGTTCTCCATCTGGCTGTTGGAGGTTCTTCATATAGACCTTGGGGCTCTTCACCCAAAGATCTAGGCACCTCACCCAGGCATTGGGGTCCCTCCTGCATGTCGGAGTCCCCACCCAGCTTCCTGGGTCCCTTGTGTCCTCAGTTCCCCTCGGTCTCCTTGGCCTATGAGAGAGCAGAGAGTGACATCATGCACCTGAAGCCCCGCAACCCTCGACGTGACCGCTTGGTCAACGAACCCTTGGCGGCCTACTCCTACTTCCAGATCGGTACGGACCGGCCACCAGCACCCATGGGTGCCCCCACCCCCACCACCTCCCTGAGTCCCGGGACACCCAGCCACCTGGGTCCCTTGGTCCATGGGTCTCCTGGTCCTTGGGTTCCTTGGGTTCCTTGGGTTCCTTGGTCCTTGAGTGCTCCAACACCTGAGTCCTTGGGTCCTTGGGTCCATGGGTGCTCCAACACCTGGGTCCCTTGGTCCTTGGGTTCTCCAACACCTGGGTCCCTTGCTCCTTGGGTCCTTGGGTGCTCCCACACCTTGGTCCCACACCTGGGTCTCTTGGTCCTTGGGTGCTCCAACATCTTGGTCCCTTGCTCCTTGGGTCCATGGGTTCTCCAACACCTTGGTCCCTTGCTCCCTGGGTCCATGGGTTCCTGGGTTCTTGGGTCCATGGGTGCTCCAACACCTGCGTCCTTGGGTTCCTTGGTCCATGGGTGCTCCAACACCTTGGTCCCTTGGGCCTTGGGTGCTCCAACACCTGTATCTCTGGATCCTTGGGTGCTCCAACAACCCATTCCTGTGTCCCTTGGTCCATGGGTGCTCCAACACCTGGGTCCTTTGGTCCATGGGTGCTCCAACACCTGGGTCCGTTGGTCCTTGGATGCTCCAACACCTGGGTCCCTTGGTCCTTGGGTCTTCCAACACCTCAGTACCTTGGTCCTTGGGTGCTCCAACACCTGGGTCCCTTGGTCCTTGGGTCCATGGGTGCTCCAACACCTGGGCCCCTTGCTCCTTGGGTGCTCCAACACCTGGGTCCCTTGGTCCTTGGGTCCATGGGTGCTCCAACACCTGGGCCCCTTGCTCCTTGGGTCCATGGGTTCCTGGGTTCTTGGGTGCTCCAACACCTTGGTCCTTGGGTCCTTGGGTCCATGGGTGCTCCAACACCTGGGCTCCTTGCTCCTTGGGTCCTTGGGTGCTCCAACACCTTGGACCCTTGCTCCTTGGGTGCTCCAACACCTGGGTCCATGGGTTCTCCAACACCTTGGACCCTTGCTCCTTGGGTGCTCCAACACCTGGGTCCATGGGTTCTCCAACACCTTGGACCCTTGCTCCTTGGGTCCATGGGTTCCTGTGTCCATGGGTGCTCCAACACCTTGGTCCCTTGCTCCCTGGGTCCATGGGTTCCTGGCTCCTTGTCTCCCTGGGTGCCCGGACACCCTATGTCCTTATGTTCTCCCACCACCACCCATGGGTGCTCCTCCCCCTTCTATAGGTGCCATCCAATCCTTCGCCGGCTTCACCGACTACTTCGTGGCCATGGCCCAGGAGGGCTGGTGGCCCTTGCTCTGCTTGGGGCTGCGCCCGCGTTGGGAGGACACCCATGAGCAGGAACTACAAGACAGTTATGGGCAGCAATGGGTAAACCCCGCCCTTCCCCTTCCCCTATTGCCCCCTATAGCCCCTCCCCCAGCTGATCTATAGGTTCCTCCTATAGACCTTCGAGCAGCGGCGCTACCAGCAGTACACGTGTTACACCGTCTTCTTCATCAGCATCGAGATGTGCCAGATCGCCGACGTCCTCATCCGCAAGACCCGCCGCCTCTCCCTCTTCCAGCAGGGCCTCTTCCGGTGCCTATAGAATCTATAGGGGTCCTATAGGGGGCTATAGGAGCAGGCCTAGGGCCTATGGGGGCTGCAGGGCCTGTGGGGTTCTGCCAGTGCCTATAGGGGCTATAGGGGGGCTATAGGGACCATAGGGGCTACAGGGTTCTGTCAGGCCTGTAGGGGCTATAGGGGTTCTGCTAGTGCCTATAGGGCCTATAGGGGTGCTATAGGGGCTCTATAGGGGCTATAGGAGCAGGCCCAGGGCATATGGGGGCTGCTGGGCCCATGGGGTTCTGCCAGTGCCTATAGGGGGGCTATAGGACCATAGGGGCTACAGCGTTCTGTCAGGCCTGTGGGGGCTATAGGGGTACTGCCAGTGCCTATAGGGGCTCTATAGGGGCTATAGGGGCAGGCCCAGGGCATATGGGGGCTGCACAGCCTGTGGGTTTCTGCCAGTGCCTATAGGGGAGCTATAGGAACCATAGGGGCTACAGGGTTCAACCGGTGCCTATAGGGGCTATAGGGGTTCTATAGGGGCTATAGGAGCACGTCCAGGGTCTATGGGGGCTCTACAGGGCCTGTGGGGTTTTCCCAGTGCCTATAGGGGCTATAGGGACCATAGGGGCTACAGGGTTCTGTCAGGCCTGTAGGCGCTATAGGGGTACTGCCAGTTCCTATAGGGGCTCTATAGGGGCTATAGGGGCTACAGGGGCAGGCCCAGGGCCTATGGGGGCTGCTGGGCCCATGGGGTTCTGCCAGTGCCTATAGGGGCTATAGGGGGGATATAGGAACCATAGGGGCTACAGGGCTTCTGCTAGTGCCTATAGGGGCTGTAGGTGGGCTATAGGGGCTACAGGGTTCTGCCAGTGCCTATGGAGGCCATAGGGGCTATAGGGATTCTGCCAGTGTCTATAGAGGCTATAGGGGCTCTATAGGGGCTATAGGAGCACGCACACGGCCTATGGAGGCTGCTGGGCTATAGGGTTCTGCCAGTACCTATAGGGACCATAGGGGCTACAGGGTTCTGCCAGGGCCCATAGGGGCTATAGGGGTTCTGCCAGTGCCTATAGGGGCGCTATAGGGGCCATAGGGGCTACAGGGTTCTGCCAGTGCCTATAGGGGCTGTAGGGGGTCTATAGGGACCATAGGGGCTACAGGGTTCTGTCAGGCCTGTAGGGGATATAAGGGTACTGCCAGTGCCTATAGGGGCTATAGGGGCTCTATAGGGGATATAGGAGCAGGCCCAGGGCATATGGGGGCTGCTGGGCCCATGGGGCTTTTTGCCAGCTCCTATAGGGGGGCTACAGGGACCATAGGGACTACAGGGTTCTGCTGGTGCCTATAGGGGTGCTATAGGTGCCTATGGGCGGGGGGGGGGGCGAGTATAAGTGCCTATAGGAGGGCTCTGGGAGCCCATAGGGGCTCTAGGTGACTATGGAGTGGGGGCTATAGGAGCCCATAGGGGCTCTAGGTGCCTATAGGGTGCTATAGGTGCCTGAGGGGGGTGGGTATAGTAGCCCATAGGTGCCTATGGGGGGGCTATAGGAGCCCATAGGAGGGCTCTAGGAGCCCATAGGGGCTATAGGTGCCTGTGGGGGGCTATAGGACCCATCAGGGCTCTAAGTGCCTATAGGGTGCTATGGGTGCCTATGGTGGGGCTACAGGAGCCCATCGCACCTATAGGTGCCTATAAGGTGCTATAGGTGCCTATGGGGGGGCTCTAGGAGCCCATAGGTGCACTATAGGAGCCCATAGGGGCTATAGATGCCTAGGGGGGGCTATAGAGGCCCATAGGGGCTCTAGGTGCCTATAGGTGCCTATGTGGGGGCTATAGAAGCCCATCGGGCCTATAGGTGCCTATAGGGTGCTATAGCTGCCTATGTGGGGGCTATAGAAGCACATCAGGGCTCTTGGTGCCTATGGGGGAGCTAGAGGAGCCCATCGGGCCTTTTGGTGCCTATGGGGGTGCTATAGGTGCCTCTGTGGGGGCTATAGGAGCCCATAGGGGCTCTAGGTGCCTATAGGGGGGCTATAGGAGCCCATAGAGCCTATAGGTGCCTATGGAGGGGCTATAGGAGCCCATAGGAGCACTATAGGAGCCCATAGGGGCTATAGATGCCTATGGGGGGGCTCTAGGAGCCCATAGGGGCTCTAGGTGCCTATAGATGCCTATGGGGGAGCTAGAGGAGCCCATAGGAGCTATATGTGCTTATGGAAGGGCTATAGAAGCCCATAGGGGCTCTAGGTGCCTATAGGGTGCTATGGGTGCCTAGAGGGGGGGGCTATAAGAGCCCATAGGAGCACTACAGGAGCACATAGGGGCTATAGATGCCTATGGGGGGGTTAAAGGAGCCCATAGGTGCCTATGGTGGGGCTATAGGAGCCCATCAGGCCTATAGGTGCCTATAGGGTGCTATAGGTGCCTGGGGGGGGCTATAGGAGCCCATAGGGGCTATAGGTGCCTATGGTGGGGCTATAGGAGCCCATCGGGCCTATAGGTGCCTATGGGGTGCTATAGATGCCTATGGGGGGGGCTATAGGAGCCCATAGGGGCTCGAGGTGCCTATGGGTGCTATAGGTGCCGGTGTCGCGGCAGGAACCGGATCCTGGTGGTCGCCATCGTCTTCCAGGTGTCCATCGGCTGCTTCCTCTGCTACTGCCCCGGGATGCCCAACGTCTTCAACTTCATGCCCATCCGGTGGGACCCCCGCCCCTCCCCCACCCCGGGGTGCCCCTCCCCCACCCCGGGGTACCCCCGACACCCCGACACCCCCCCCAGACCCCTGGGTGCCCCCAAACTCCCATATAAACCCCCCCTTTGGGAGCCCCGGGGTACCCCCTTCCCCCCGATGCCCCCCCCCCCCACCCCTGGGTGCCCCCAAATTTCCATAGAACCCCCCCTTTGGGTGCCCCTCCCCCTCCCGGGAGCCCTCCCCCACCTTAGGGTACCCCCTCCCCCCCCATATAGCTGGGCGCCCCCAAATTCCTACGTAAATCCCCACTTTGGGTACCCCTCCCCCCCGATGACCCCTCCCCCCCCCCCTCCAGCCCCCTGCCCCTCCCCCCCAGCCCCCTGGGTGCCCCCCTGACCCCCCAAAGCCCCCTCCCCAGCCCTCTGCTCCTGCCCGACCCCTACCTCCCCCCCAGCCCCCTCCCCAGCCTGGGTGCCCCCCCCCCCCCAGCCCTCTGGGTGCCCCCCAGCCCCCTGCCCCCCCCTAAATGCCCCTCCGCCCTCCCCAGCCCCCCGGGTGCCTCCCCCTCCCCCCCTACTCCCCTTAACTGTACCTCCCCCTCCCCTAAAACCCCTCCCCCAACATCCCAACACCCCCCCTCCCCAAATAATGGCCCCCCCCCCCCCAGTTTCCACTGGTGGTTCCTGCCGATGCCCTTCGGCCTCCCCCCAGCCCCCTGTCCCCCCCCCCCCCCCCCCCCAGCCCTCTCCCCAGCCCCTTGGGTGCCTCCCCCTCCCCTAAAACCCCTCCCCCACCCCCACCCCCAGTTTCCAGTGGTGGTTCGTGCCGATGCCCTTCGGCCTCCTCATCCTCATCTACGACGAGATCCGCAAACTGGGGGTGCGCAGGCACCCCGGAAGTGAGTAGGGGGCTGTGGGGGCTGCCCCTCCCACCCCCTCTTTTAAACCGCCCCCTCCTCACCCCTCTGTGTCTCCCATTCCCCCCCCCCCCAGGTTGGTGGGACCGAGAGCTCTACTACTGAGATGGAAAACGGAGCCGTCGGGGGGATGGGGGGGGGGGGGGGGGGGCAAACGCCTGGGGCCCCCCGCTTGGACACCCCCCCCCCCCCCAACACCTGGGACCCCCCCCTTGGATGCCTGGGACACCACCCCCCCCCCCAACACCTGAAAACCCCCAAACACCTGGACCCCCCCCCCCCAAACACACCTGGGACAACCCCCGTTGGATGCCTGGGCCCCCCCCGGACCCCTGGGACACCCCCCCAGGTGCCTGAGACCCCCCCTAAGGCCTGGGCCACCCGCCCCCCCCCCAAAACATCTGGGACCACCCCAAACGCCTGGGACCCCCCCCAAATAGCCCTGGGACCCTCCCCTTGAATGTCTGGGACCGCCCCCAAACGCCTTGGACCCCGCCCCCGGATGCCTGGGACCCCCCCCCCCCCAAACACTTGGGACCCCCCTTAGGTGCCTGGGGACCCCCCCCCCCAATAGCCCTGGGACCCCAAAAAACACCTAGGACACACACACCCCCCCCAAGTACCTGGGACCCCCTCCTACCCCATACCTGGGGAGGGGTCCCCCCCGGATTCCTGGGACACACCCCCCCCCCAATATATATGCCCCCCCCCCCACCCGGGACCCCTTCACCCCCCCAATACCTAGGGGGGGTCGTCCTCCCCCGGATTCCTGTAGCCCCCCCTTCCCCCCCATTAAAGCTCCGCCCCTTTCTGTAATTGCCTTTAATGAGCTCAAGGGGGGGGCAGGAGGGGCACGAGCAGCCGCAGCGCCCCCAGCCCCAGCGCCGCCGCCCCCAGCGCGCGCAGCCCCAGCGCCCCCCAGGGCCCCAGCCCCAGCGCCTGCCCCGCCCACCTGCGGGGGAAGGGGGCGGGGCTTCAGTT
>NW_027660162.1:0-18902 GCF_963210335.1 Falco punctatus
GTTGGGTAAAAAGAGCTTCTCCGAGGGCAGCGTTGGTCTAAGGCGTATCGGCAATAACCTTTGGGTGGAATCGGAAGGTCGGGTGGTGACACTTGGTTGACTTGGTGATGGTGCCGTTGCGAAGGGTCCGTCGCTTTGGTTCCTCCCCACCACCCAACCTTCGAACTCCTTCGGTCGCCACGTGGAGGGCGGGCGCCTCTTTGGCCGCGTCGGTCCGAGGCGTATCGGCGATAACCTTTGGGTGGCCTGATGGGACGTGGTGGCCGTTGGCCACCCTGGGCCGTGGTGACGTTGGGTTCTCGCCCGGGTTCTCGCCGTGGAGCGGGGTGGCCCCGGGTGGAGCTGTAGCATGGGTGGCTTTGGCTCCCTTCCCGTCCCGGTGCGGGAGGAAGGGCAGAGCTCACGGGGACACCCCCCCACCCCCCGTTGTCCCCACCAGGTTGGGAGGGGGAAACCAGCGGCGGCTGCAGGGCCACAAGTGAAGGCAGCGGCATCACCGGGGCGGCGCCACCCAGGACCGGCATCACAGCAAGGTCAGTGGGACGGGACCGGTTCAACTCCTCTTCCTCAGCCTCTCCCACGCTCCCCACCCCCCCCTCACCCTCTGCCCCTCCTCCCGCCCCAGATGGAGAAGGAGGAGGAGACGCGGGAGATCCTGCTCCCCAACTGGCAGGGCAGCGGCTCCCACGGCATCACCATCGACCAGACGGACGACGGCGTCTTCGTCAAGCGCGTGCAGCAGAACTCGCCGGCCGCCAAGATGGGCGTCGTGAAGGAAGGTGGGACCTCGGGGGGGGGTGGGACCTCGGGGGGGGGTGGGGTGGGGAATGGGGGGGGGGGGGTCTTCGTGTCTGGTTTCACCATCCTGGTGCCACCTCGGTTGCTTCCTCCTCCTCCTTCTTCTTCTTTTTGGGCAATAACCCCCCGGTGGAAGCATCGTTGCCCCCCATCTTGCTGGTGGTGGTGGTGGTGGGGGGTCTCCTCCTTGCCTCTCCCCCTGAGATATCTCACCTCTCCCCCCTCTGCTGTCCCATCCCCCCTCCCCCCAGGGGATCAGATCGTGAGCGCCACGGTGTATTTCGACAACCTGCAGTCGGGGGAGGTGGCGCAGCTGCTGAACAGCATGGGGCACCACACCGTGGGGCTGCGGCTGCAGCGGAAGGGGGACAGGTCCCCCCTGGCCGGGCAGGGCTGGGGACACGACGTCTTCGCCGCCGGCAGCCCTGAGGTCGTCCTGGTGAGTGGGGAGGGGGCGAGGGGGGGGAGGGAGGGGGAGTGAGGAGGGAGGAAGGGGACGAGGAAGGGGCGAGGAAGGGACGGGGAGGGGGGCGAGGAAGCGGACGGGGAGGGGGGCGAGGAAGCGGACGGGGAGGGGGGCGAGGAAGCGGACGGGGAGGGGGCGAGGAAGCGGACGGGGAGGGGGGCGAGGAAGGGACGGGGAGGGGGGCGAGGAAGGACGGGGAGGGGGGCGAGGAAGGGACGGGGAAGGGGCGGGGAAGGGGCGAGGAAGGGACGGGGAAGGGGCGAGGAAGGGACGGGGAAGGGGGCGAGGAAGCGGACGCGGAAGGGGCAAGGAGGGGGCGAGGAAGCGGACGGGGAAGGGATGGGGAGGGGGACGGGGAAGGGACGGGGAAGCGGATGAGGAAGGGACGAGAGAGGGTGACAGGGAGGGGGACGAGGAAGGGACGGGGAAGGGGCGAGGAAGCGGACGGGGAAGGGATGAGGGAGGGGGACGAGGAGGGGGATGGGGAAGGGGATGAGGAAGGGATGGGGAAGCGGACGCAGAAGGGGAGGAAGGATGGAATGAGGAGGGGACGAGGAAGGGGAGGAAGAGGGGAGGAAGAGGGGACAAGGAAGGGGAGGAAGGAGGGGACAAGGAAGGGGAGGAAGGAGGGGACGAGGAAGGGAGGAAGGAGGGACGAGGAAGGGGAGGAAGGAGGGACGAGGAAGGGGAGGAAGGAGGGGACGAGGAAGGGGAGGAAGGAGGGGACGAGGAAGGGGAGGAAGAGGGGACGAGGAAGGGGAGGAAGAGGGGACGAGGAAGGGGAGGAAGGAGGGGACGAGGAAGGGGAGGAAGGGGAGGAAGGAGGGACGAGGAAGGGAGGAAGGAGGGGACGAGGAAGGGGAGGAAGAGGGGACGAGGAAGGGGAGGAAGGAGGGGACGAGGAAGGGGAGGAAGAGGGGACGAGAAGGGGAGGAAGGAGGGGACGAGGAAGGGGAGGAAGGAGGGGACGAGGAAGGGGAGGAAGGAGGGGACGAGGAAGGGGAGGAAGGAGGGGACGAGGAAGGGGAGGAAGGAGGGGACGAGGAAGGGGAGGAAGGAGGGGACGAGGAAGGGGAGGAAGGAGGGGACGAGGAAGGGGAGGAAGAGGGGACGAGGAAGGGGAGGAAGAGGGGAGGAAGAGGGGACGAGGAAGGGGAGGAAGGAGGGGACGAGGAAGGGGAGGAAGAGGGGAGGAAGAGGGGACGAGGAAGGGGAGGAAGGAGGGACGAGGAAGGGGAGGAAGGAGGGGACGAGGAAGGGGAGGAAGAGGGGACGAGGAAGGGGAGGAAGAGGGGACGAGGAAGGGGAGGAAGAGGGGACGAGGAAGGGGAGGAAGAGGGGACGAGGAAGGGGAGGAAGAGGGGAGGAAGAGGGGACGAGGAAGGGGAGGAAGGAGGGGACGAGGAAGGGGAGGAAGAGGGGAGGAAGAGGGGACGAGGAAGGGGAGGAAGGAGGGGACGAGGAAGGGGAGGAAGGAGGGGACGAGGAAGGATGGAATGAGGAAGGGGAGAAGGCAGGCACGAGGAAAGGCCGAGGAAGGGGAAGAGGAGCAGGGGAGGAAGCGCCGGGGCGCTGACGCAGGCTCCCGGCCGGCAGAGCGGCGACGACGAGGAGTACCGGCGGATTTACACCACGAAGATCAAACCGCGGCTGAAGCCGGAGGAGGCGGCGGCGGAGGGGGGGGAGGGGCTGCATAGCAGGACCATCACGGTCACCAGGAAGGTGACGGCGTACACTGTGGACGTCGGCAGGCACGGCGGGGCGAAGGACGTCGACGTCGTCGGCCCCGATTTTACCATCCGCATCCCGACCCGGGGGGACCCCCAGATCCCCGCGACGGAGCCCGGCGGAGGCGCCGAGGGCACCGGGCGGCACGCGGCCACCGGGGGGGCGGCCCCCCTGGCACCCACCGGTGACACCTCCCCCCCCCGCGGCCAGGCTGGACCAACTGGAGGATCCATCGCGGTGGAGAGGCCGGGGCGGGTCGTTCCTGGCGCGGCGACGCTCAGCGCCGCCGGCAGCTCGCCCAGGATTGAAGCCAACGGGCAGATGGGCAACCTGGAGGGGGGGTGGGGCAGCCAGGACGCCCGGTGGGACGCCAAGGGACACGGCTGTGGCGCAGGCGGCCCCGGCGAGTGGCTGGGGGGGTCGTCGTCGTCGTCGCCGCCGCACGTCACCGCTGCCCCCGCTCTGCACGGCGGTACCAAAGGCGCCGGAGCCGACGCGTCTGCGCCGGTGATGGACAGCCCGACCGTCGACGTGGGGAAAATCAAAATTCCCGTCTTGAAAATGCCCAAATTCGGGGTCCCGACGGCGGGTCCTGCTGTTCCCGCGCCACATGCGGCCGCCCCGGCCGCCCAGCTGGCAGGACCTGAAATCTCGGCTCCACCCACCGAACCCGCGATGCCCCAGGCGGATGTGGGCTTGAAGGGCACCGCGAAGGTCCCCTCCCCCGCACCGGAGCCCCACGGCTTGGTGGGTGGCAAAGGAGCCCACGTGGAGCTGGTGGCACCTGGCGTGGCCGTTCCCGGCGGCAAAGTCCAGATACCGCGGATGAACGTCCCCAAATTCACCGCCCGCGACGGGGGAGGTGCTGCTGCGGAGGGGGCGCTCCCCAAGGGGGACGGTGGCCCCGGTGGCCCCGAGGTGGCCATCCAAGGAGACTGGCAAGGCCCCAAGTTCAAGATGGTCGAAAGGCCCCAGATCTCGCTGGCGGACATCAGCCTGAGGGGCCCCCAGGTGAAGGGGGAGGTGGGGGTCACCGGCCCCACGGTGGACGGGGGTGTCCAAGGCCTTGGCTCCAAGGGTCTCCAGGTGGGCGTGAAGGCTCCTGATGCCGCTTTTGAAGGTCCAGAAGGTCGGCTGAAGGGTCCCTCGATATCCACCCCCGACATGGACGTTCATCTGAAGGGTCCTCAGCTCAAGGGAGAGGGGGACCTTTCGACTCCAAAACTGGGGGGTGACTTGAAGGGGCCTCAGCTGGACCTTCAAGGCCCCAAACTGGGAATGGACGCGCCGGACGTACACATCAAAGGCCCCAGAGTCACCATGCCCGAGATGCACATCAAGGCCCCCAAGATCTCCATGCCCGACGTTGACTTCAACCTGAAGGGCCCCAAGGTGAAGGGGGACGTGGACGTGTCTGTCCCCAAGCTGGAGGGTGACCTGAAGGGCCCTGAGATTGATATTAAAGGCCCCAAAGTGGATGTTGACCTGCCTGACGTGGAGCTGGAAGGGCCCGAAGGGAAGCTGAAGGGCCCCAAGTTCAAGATGCCCGAGATGCACATCAAGGCCCCCAAGATCTCCATGCCCGACGTTGACTTCAACCTGAAGGGCCCCAAGGTGAAGGGCGATGTGGACGTGTCCCTTCCCAAGCTGGAGGGTGACCTCAAGGGTCCTGAGATTGACATCAAGGGCCCCAAGGTTGACATTGAGGCACCTGACGTGGACGTTCACGGCCCCGAGGGGAAGTTCAAGATGCCCAAGTTCAAGATGCCCAAGTTCGGGATGCCGGGCTTCAAGGCGGAAGGGCCGGAGGTGGACGTGAACCTGCCGACGGCCAAGCTGGATGTTGAAGGTCCAAAGGTGGAAATTGAAGGTCCTGAGCTCGATGTTGAAGGTCCAGAGGGTAAGCTGAAGGGTCCCAAGTTCAAGATGCCCGAGATGCACATCAAGGCCCCCAAGATCTCCATGCCCGACATCGACTTGAACCTGAAGGGCCCCAAGGTGAAGGGGGACCTGGATGTTCCCACCCCAAAGCTGGAAGGGGAGCTCAAAGCCCCAGGCCTTGACATCAAGGGCCCCAACGTTGACATCGAAGCACCAGACGTGGACATCCATGGTCCAGAGGGCAAACTGAAGATGCCCAAGCTGAAAATGCCCAAGTTTGGGGTTCCTGGCCTCAAGGGGGAGGGTCCCGACATGGACGTGACCCTTCCAAAGGCTGAGGTGGACATTTCTGCTCCCAAGGTAGAGATCGACGTGCCGAGCGTGGACATCAAAGGGCCCGAAGGAAAACTGCAGGGCCCCACGGTGAAGATGCCCGAGGTGCACATCAAGGCCCCCAAGATCTCCATGCCCGACGTTGACCTGAACCTGAAGGGCCCCAAAGTGAAGGGGGACCTGGATGTTTCCATTCCTGCGGTGGGAGCCGAGCTGAAGGGTCCTGAACTTGACATCAAGGGCCCCAAAGTTGACATCAACGCACCAGACGTGGACATCCATGGTCCAGAGGGCAAACTGAAGATGCCCAAGCTGAAAATGCCCAAGTTCGGGGTTCCCGGCCTCAAGGGGGAGGGTCCCGACATGGACGTGACCCTTCCAAAGGCTGAGGTGGACATTTCTGCTCCCAAGGTAGAGATCGACGTGCCGAGCGTGGACATCAAAGGGCCGGAGGGCAAAGGCAAAGGTCTCAAAATCAAAATGCCGGAGCTGAACGTTCAGACGCCCAAACTGTCCATGCCAGACGTAGACCTGGGTTTGAAGGCCCCCAAACTGAAAGGAGATGCCGATGTTTCTGGTCTGAAGGTTTCTGGAGAGCTGAAGGGCCCCCAGATAGACGTGGAAGGTCCCAAAGTGGATGTTGAGATGCCTGAGGTGGACTTGGAATGTCCAGAAGGGAAAATCAAAGGCCCCAAATTCAAGATGCCAAAACTTAATATCAAAGCACCTAAAATATCGATGCCGGATGTGGACTTGAACTTGAAGGGACATAAAACGAAAGGAGAGATGGACATTTCCCTTCCCAAGGTCGAAGGGGACTTGAAGGAACCTGGTGTGAACATCAAGGGACCGAAAATAGACGTCGAGGTCCCAGATGTCAACCTGGAGTGGCCGGAAGCCAAACTGAAGACGCCCAAAGTGAAAACTCCTCATTTTACCGTGTCCGGCCCCAAACTGGAAGGAACCGACCTGGAGGTCAACCTGCCGAAGGGGGAGGGGGAACTTGCGGGGCTGGAGGCAGATATCGAAGGGCCGGAGGTGGATGTTGGAGGATCAGAAGGAAAATGGAAGGGCCCCAAGTTCCGGATGCCGAAGTTGAACATCAAAACACCGAAAATTTCTGTGCCGGACGTCGATCTGAACCTAAAGGGACCCAAAGTGAAAGGAGAGATGGGCGTCGTGGCTCCTAAGATAGAAGGTGACCTGAAAGGCCCAGAAATAGACATCAAGGGGCCAAAAGTAGATGTTGAGGCACCCGGTATTGATTTGGAAGGTCCCGAAGGGAAGCTGAAGGGCCCCAAGTTCAAGATGCCCGAGATGCACATCAAGGCCCCCAAGATCTCCATGCCCGACATCGACTTGAACCTGAAGGGCCCCAAGGTGAAGGGCGATGTGGACGTGTCTGTCCCCAAGTTAGAAGGTGACCTGAAGGGTCCTGAAATTGATATTAAAGGCCCCAAAGTGGATGTTGACCTGCCTGACGTGGAGCTGGAAGGCCCCGAAGGGAAGCTGAAGGGCCCCAAGTTCAAGATGCCCGAGATGCACATCAAGGCCCCCAAGTTCTCCATGCCCGACGTTGACTTCAACCTGAAGGGCCCCAAGGTGAAGGGCGATGTGGACGTGTCACTTCCCAAGCTGGAGGGTGACCTGAAGGGTCCTGAGATTGACATCAAGGGCCCCAAGGTTGACATTGAGGCACCCGACGTGGACGTTCACGGCCCCGAGGGGAAGTTCAAGATGCCCAAGTTCAAGATGCCCAAGTTCGGGATGCCGGGCTTCAAGGCGGAAGGGCCGGAGGTGGACGTGAACCTGCCGACGGCCAAGCTGGATGTTGAAGGTCCGAAGGTGGAAATTGAAGGTCCTGGGTTGGATGTTGAAGGTCCAGAGGGGAAGCTGAAGGGTCCCAAGTTCAAGATGCCCGAGATGCACATCAAGACCCCCAAGATCTCCATGCCCGACATCGACCTGAACCTAAAGGGACCCAAAGTGAAGGGTGAGGTGGACGTTGCTGCTCCAAAAATTGAGGGAGAGTTGAAAGGCCCTGAATTTGACATCAAAGGTCCCAAAGTCGATGTGGACCTGCCTGACGTGGAGCTGGAAGGCCCTGAAGGGAAGCTGAAGGGCCCCAAGTTCAAGATGCCCGAGATGCACATCAAGGCCCCCAAGATCTCCATGCCCGACGTTGACCTCAACCTGAAGGGCCCCAAGGTGAAGGGCGATGTGGACATGTCTGTCCCCAAGCTGGAGGGTGACTTGAAGGGCCCCAAGGTTGACATTGAGGCACCCGACGTGGACGTTCACGGCCCCGAGGGGAAGTTCAAGATGCCCAAGTTCAAGATGCCCAAGTTTGGGATGCCGGGCTTCAAGGCGGAAGGGCCGGAGGTGGACGTGAACCTGCCGACGGCCAAGCTGGATGTTGAAGGTCCGAAGGTGGATGTTGAAGGTCCTGAGCTGGACCTCGAGTGCCCCGAAGGGAAGCTGAAGGGCCCCAAGTTCAAGATGCCCGAGATGCACATCAAGGCCCCCAAGATCTCCATGCCCGACATCGACTTGAACCTGAAGGGCCCCAAGGTGAAGGGCGATGTGGACGTGTCTGTCCCCAAGCTGGAGGGTGACCTGAAGGGTCCTGAAATTGATATTAAAGGCCCCAAAGTGGATGTTGACCTGCCTGACGTGGAGCTGGAAGGGCCCGAAGGGAAGCTGAAGGGCCCCAAGTTCAAGATGCCCGAGATGCACATCAAGGCCCCCAAGTTCTCCATGCCCGACGTTGACTTCAACCTGAAGGGCCCCAAGGTGAAGGGCGATGTGGACGTGTCCCTTCCCAAGCTGGAGGGTGACCTCAAGGGCCCCGAGGTGGACATCAAGGGCCCCAAGGTTGACATTGAGGCACCTGACGTGGACGTTCACGGCCCCGAGGGGAAGTTCAAAATGCCCAAGTTCAAGATGCCCAAGTTTGGGATGCCGGGGCTGAGAGGAGAAGGCCCAGAGGTGGACGTGACCATCCCCAAAGCCGATATCGATGTTTCCGTGCCAAAGGCGGACATCGAGCTGCCCAGCGTGGACATCGAGTGCCCCGAAGGGAAGCTGAAGGGCCCCAAGTTCAAGATGCCCGAGATGCACATCAAGACCCCCAAGATCTCCATGCCCGACATCGACCTGAACCTGAAGGGCCCCAAGGTGAAGGGAGGTGCTGATGTGTCTGTTCCAAAGGTAGAAGGTGACTTGAAAGGACCCGAGGTCAATATTAAGGGTCCGAAGTTGGATGTTGACGTGCCTGAACTTGATGTGGAAGGTCCTGAGGGAAAATGGAAAGGCCCCAAGTTCAAGATGCCGGAGATGCACATCAAGGCGCCTAAAGTGTCCATGCCTGATGTAGACCTCAACTTGAAAGGTCCCAAAATTAAGGGAGAAGTGGATGTCTCCCTGCCCAAAATAGAGGGTGGTGTGAAGGGGCCGGATCTGGAACTCAAAGGGCCCAAAGTGGACGTAGAAGTTCCTGACCTTGACGTTGAGGGCCCCGAAGGGAAGCTGAAGGGCCCCAAGTTCAAGATGCCCGAGATGCACTTCAAAGCCCCCAAGATCTCCATGCCCGAATTTGACCTCAACCTGAAGGGCCCCAAGGTGAAGGGGGACGTTGACGTTGCCACTCCAAAAATTGAGGGCGAGTTGAAAGGCCCTGAGGTGGACATCAAAGGTCCCAAACTAGATGTCAACGTCCCCGATGTTGACCTGGAGTGTCCAGAAGCAAAGATTAAAGGCCCCAAGTTCAAGATGCCCGAGATGCACTTCAAGACCCCCAAGATCTCCATGCCCGACATCGACCTGAACCTGAAGGGCCCCAAGGTGAAGGGGGACGTTGATGTTTCTGCCCCAAAACTAGAAGGTGACATCAAAGGCCCAGATGTGGATATGAAAGGTCCTACGCTGGATATAGAAGCTCCTGATGTGGACATTGAGGTCCCAGAGGGGAAGTTGAAAGGCCCCAAGTTCAAGATGCCCGAGATGCATTTTAAGGCCCCCAAGATCTCCATGCCCGACTTTGACCTCAACCTCAAGGGCCCCAAGGTGAAGGGGGACGTGGATGTTTCTGTCCCCAAGATAGAAGGTGACCTGAAGGGCCCTGAAGCCACCCTAAAAGGTCCCAAAGTGGATATAGAGGCTCCTGATGTTGACCTACAGTGTCCCGAAGGGAAGCTGAAGGGTCCCAAGTTCAAGATGCCCGAGATGCACATCAAAGCCCCCAAGATCTCCATGCCCGACTTTGACCTCAACCTGAAAGGCCCCAAAGTGAAGGGTGAGGTGGACGTTGCCGCTCCAAAAATTGAGGGAGAATTGAAAGGTCCTGACGTGGACATCAAAGGTCCCAAAGTCGATGTGGACCTGCCTGACGTGGAGCTGGAAGGCCCCGATGGGAAGCTGAAGGGTCCCAAGTTCAAGATGCCCGAGATGCACATCAAGGCCCCCAAGATCTCCATGCCCGACATCGACCTCAACCTGAAGGGCCCCAAGGTGAAGGGCGATGTGGACGTGTCTGTCCCCAAGCTGGAGGGTGACCTCAAGGGTCCTGAGATTGACATCAAGGGCCCCAAGGTTGACATTGAGGCACCTGACGTGGACGTTCACGGCCCCGAGGGGAAGTTCAAGATGCCCAAGTTCAAGATGCCCAAGTTCGGGATGCCGGGCTTCAAGGCGGAAGGGCCGGAGGTGGACGTGAACCTGCCGACGGCCAAGCTGGATGTTGAAGGTCCAAAGGTGAATGTCGAAGGTCCTGAGCTCGATATTGAGGGTCCCGAAGGGAAGCTGAAGGGCCCCAAGTTCAAGATGCCCGAGATGCACATCAAGGCCCCCAAGATCTCCATGCCCGACATCGACTTGAACCTGAAGGGCCCCAAGGTGAAGGGCGATGTGGACGTGTCCCTTCCCAAGCTGGAGGGTGACCTGAAGGGTCCTGAAATTGATATTAAAGGTCCCAAAGT
The DNA here is from genome assembly GCF_963210335.1 of Falco punctatus. Taxonomy (NCBI): domain Eukaryota; kingdom Metazoa; phylum Chordata; class Aves; order Falconiformes; family Falconidae; genus Falco; species Falco punctatus. Next base: position 10,183 of record NW_027660162.1, read on the forward strand.
GGATGTTGACCTGCCTGACGTGGAGCTGGAAGGGCCCGAAGGGAAGCTGAAGGGCCCCAAGTTCAAGATGCCCGAGATGCACATCAAGGCCCCCAAGATCTCCATGCCCGACTTCGACCTGAACCTGAAGGGCCCCAAGGTGAAGGGCGATGTGGACGTGTCCCTTCCCAAGCTGGAGGGTGACCTGAAGGGCCCCGAGGTGGACATCAAGGGCCCCAAAGTGGATGTTGACCTGCCTGACGTGGAGCTGGAAGGTCCAGAGGGGAAGCTGAAGGGCCCCAAGTTCAAGATGCCCGAGATGCACATCAAGGCCCCCAAGATCGCCATGCCCGACGTTGACTTCAACCTGAAGGGCCCCAAGGTGAAGGGCGATGTGGACGTGTCTGTCCCCAAGCTGGAGGGTGACCTGAAGGGTCCTGAGATTGACATCAAGGGCCCCAAGGTTGACATTGAGGCGCCTGACGTGGACGTTCACGGCCCCGAGGGGAAGTTCAAGATGCCCAAGTTCAAGATGCCCAAGTTTGGGATGCCGGGGCTGAGAGGAGAAGGCCCAGAGGTGGATGTGACCCTCCCCAAAGCCGATATCGATGTTTCCATGCCAAAGGTGGACATCGAGCTGCCCAGCGTGGACATTGAGGGTCCAGAAGGGAAGCTGAAGGGCCCCAAGTTCAAGATGCCCGAGATGCACATCAAGACTCCCAAGATCTCCATGCCCGACATCGACTTGAACCTGAAGGGCCCCAAGGTAAAGGGCGATGTGGACGTGTCTGTCCCCAAGCTGGAGGGTGACCTGAAGGGCCCTGAGATTGATATTAAAGGTCCCAAATTGGATGTTGACCTGCCTGACGTGGAGCTGGAAGGCCCCGAAGGGAAGCTGAAGGGTCCCAAGTTCAAGATGCCCGAGATGCACATCAAGGCCCCCAAGTTCTCCATGCCTGACGTTGACTTCAACCTGAAGGGCCCCAAGGTGAAGGGGGACGTGGACGTGTCCCTTCCCAAGCTGGAGGGTGACCTCAAGGGCCCCGAGGTGGACATCAAGGGCCCCAAGGTTGACATTGAGGCGCCCGACGTGGACGTTCACGGCCCCGAGGGGAAGTTCAAGATGCCCAAGTTCAAGATGCCCAAGTTCGGGATGCCGGGCTTCAAGGCGGAAGGGCCGGAGGTGGACGTGAACCTGCCGACGGCCAAGCTGGATGTTGAAGGTCCAAAGGTGAATGTCGAAGGTCCTGAGCTCGATATTGAGGGTCCCGAAGGGAAGCTGAAGGGCCCCAAGTTCAAGATGCCCGAGATGCACATCAAGGCCCCCAAGATCTCCATGCCCGACATCGACTTGAACCTGAAGGGCCCCAAGGTGAAGGGCGATGTGGACGTGTCTGTCCCCAAGTTAGAAGGTGACCTGAAGGGCCCTGAAATTGATATTAAAGGTCCCAAAGTGGATGTTGACCTGCCTGACGTGGAGCTGGAAGGCCCCGAAGGGAAGCTGAAGGGCCCCAAGTTCAAGATGCCCGAGATGCACATCAAGGCCCCCAAGTTCTCCATGCCCGACGTTGACTTCAACCTGAAGGGACCCAAGCTCAAGGGTGATGTGGATGTGTCCATTCCCAACTTGGAAGGTGACCTCAGGGGCCCCGAGGTGGACATCAAGGGCCCCAAGGTTGATGTTGACGTGCCTGACGTGGAGCTGGAAGGTCCAGAGGGGAAGCTGAAGGGTCCCAAGTTCAAGATGCCCGAGATGCACATCAAGGCCCCCAAGTTCTCCATGCCCGACGTTGACTTCAACCTGAAGGGCCCCAAGGTGAAGGGTGATGTGGACGTGTCCCTTCCCAAGCTGGAGGGTGACCTGAAGGGCCCCGAGGTGGACATCAAGGGCCCCAAGGTTGATATCGAGACTCCCGACGTGGACGTTCACGGCCCCGAAGGTAAAATCAAAATGCCCAAGTTCAAGATGCCCAAGTTCGGGTTGTCTGGGTTGAAAGCAGAAGGCCCAGATGTTGACATCAGCGTCCCTGAGGCTGATGTTGCTCTTTCAGGTCCCAAGGTTGACGTCTCCGTTCCTGACCTTGACCTTGAAGGACCAGAAGGGAAGCTGAAGGCCCCGAAACTGAAGAAGCCCGAGATGCAGTTCAACGTCCCCAAGATCTCCATGCCCGACATCGACCTCCATTTGAAAGGCCCCAAAGTGAAAGGTGACTTTGATCCTTCTCTTCCCAAACTTGAGGGAGACCTGAAGACTCCTAAGCTGGAGGTCAAAGGGCCAGAACTGGAGGTCGAGGGGCCAAAGCTCGACCTGGAAGGAAAAGCTAAAAAATCCAGGTTCAAACTTCCAAAATTCGGCTTTTCTGGCCCCAAAGTGCAAAGCCCCGAGGTGGACGTGAAACTTAAAAAACCCGATGTTGAAATTGCTGGTCCGAAGGTGGAAGTTCAAGGTCCAGATGTGGACGGGCAGGTTAAAGCGAAAGGTTCGAAGTTTAAGATGCCTTTTCTGAGCATTTCATCCCCCAAAGTCTCGATGCCGGACGTGGAGCTGAACCTGAAAGGTCACAAGATGAAAGGGGAGTTTGATGTTTCCAGCCCCAAGTTGGAGGGTGACCTGAAGGGCCCCGAGGTGGACATCAAGGGCCCCAAAGTCAATGTGGAGGTGCCTGACGTGGACCTTCACGGGCCGGAGGGTAAACTCAAAATGCCCAAGTTCAAGATGCCCAAATTTGGGGTCTCTGGGTTTAAGGGTGAGGGACCGGAGGTGGACGTGAACCTGCCGACGGCCAACCTGGACATTGAGGGTCCGAAGGTGGATATTGAGGGTCCGGAGCTGGACGTTGAGGGTCCTGAAGGGAAGCTGAAGGGTCCCAAGTTCAAGATGCCCGAGATGCACATCAAGGCCCCCAAGATCTCCATGCCCGACATCGACCTCAACCTGAAGGGCCCCAAGGTGAAGGGGGACGTGGACGTGTCTGTCCCCAAGCTGGAAGGTGACATCAAGGGCCCTGAAATCGATATTAAAGGTCACAAAGTGGATGTTGACCTGCCTGACGTGGAGCTGGAAGGGCCCGAAGGGAAGCTGAAGGGCCCCAAGTTCAAGATGCCCGAGATGCACATCAAGGCCCCCAAGTTCTCCATGCCCGACGTTGACTTCAACCTGAAGGGCCCCAAGGTGAAGGGCGATGTGGACGTGTCACTTCCCAAGCTGGAGGGTGACCTGAAGGGCCCTGACGTGGACATCAAAGGTCCCAAAGTGGATGTTGACCTGCCTGACGTGGAGCTGGAAGGCCCCGAAGGGAAGCTGAAGGGCCCCAAGTTCAAGATGCCCGAGATGCACATCAAGGCCCCCAAGATCTCCATGCCCGACGTTGACTTCAACCTGAAGGGCCCCAAGGTGAAGGGGGACGTGGACGTGGCTCTCCCCGAGGTGGATCTGAAGGGCCCAGATCTGCACGTGAAAGGACCAAAAGTGGATGTTGACGTTCCTGACCTTGAGGTTGAAGGTCCCAAAGGAAAACTGAAAGGCCCCAAATTCAAAATGCCTGAAATGAACATCAAGGCCCCCAACCTGTCCATGCCAGACTTGGATTTGAACCTGAAAGGTCCCAAGTTGAAAGGAGGCGTCGATCTAGATCTCTCAGCGCCAAAACTGGAAGGGGACGTGAGCGTGCCGAACGTCAACATCAAAGGACCGCAAGTTGACATTGATGCTCCTCAGCTGGATGTTGAAGGGCCCGAAGGAAAACTGAAAGGCCCCAAGTTCAAGATGCCCGAGATGCACATCAAGGCCCCCAAGATCTCCATGCCCGACTTCGACCTGAACCTGAAGGGCCCCAAGGTGAAGGGCGATGTGGACGTGTCCCTTCCCAAGCTGGAAGGTGACCTGAAGGGCCCCGAGGTGGACATCAAGGGCCCCAAGGTTGACATTGAGGCACCCGACGTGGACTTTCACGGCCCCGAGGGGAAGTTCAAGATGCCCAAGTTCAAGATGCCCAAGTTCGGGATGCCGGGCTTCAAGGCGGAAGGGCCGGAGGTGGACGTGAACCTTCCAACGGCCAAGCTGGATGTTGAAGGTCCAAAGGTGGAGGTTGAAGGTCCTGAGCTCAATATTGAGGGTCCCGAAGGGAAGCTGAAGGGCCCCAAGTTCAAGATGCCCGAGATGCACATCAAGACACCCAAGATCTCCATGCCCGACATCGACTTGAACCTGAAGGGCCCCAAGGTGAAGGGAGATGTGGACGTGTCCATCCCCAAGCTGGAGGGTGACCTGAAGGGTCCTGAAATCGATATTAAAGGTCCCAAAGTTGACATAGATGTTCCTGAGGTGGAGATTGAAGGACCTGAAGGGAAACTGAAAGGCCCCAAGTTCAAGATGCCCGAGATGCAGTTTAAGGCTCCTAAAATCTCGATGCCGGACTTTGATCTGAACCTGAAAGGCCCGAAAGTGAAGGGGGACGCGGACGTGTCCGTGCCATGTGTGGAATGTGACCTGAAAGGACCAAAAGTGGACGTTAAAGGTCTTGAGTTGGATGCCAGTGCCCCAGATGTCCAAATCGAGGGTCCCGAAGGGAAGCTGAAGGGCCCCAAGTTCAAGATGCCCGAGATGCACTTCAAAGCCCCCAAGATCTCCATGCCCGAATTTGACCTCAACATGAAGGGCCCCAAGGTGAAGGGGGACGTTGACGTTGCTGCTCCAAAAATTGAGGGTGACCTGAAGGGCCCTGAATTTGACATCAAGGGCCCCAAAGTTGATGTTGACCTGCCTGACGTGGAGCTGGAAGGCCCCGAAGGGAAGCTGAAGGGCCCCAAGTTCAAGATGCCCGAGATGCACATCAAGGCCCCCAAGATCTCCATGCCTGACATCGACCTGAACCTGAAGGGCCCCAAGGTGAAGGGCGATGTGGACGTGTCCCTTCCCAAGCTGGAGGGTGACCTCAAGGGTCCTGAGATTGACATCAAGGGCCCCAATGTTGACATTGAGGCACCCGACGTGGACGTTCACGGCCCCGAGGGGAAGTTCAAGATGCCCAAGTTCAAGATGCCCAAGTTCGGGATGCCGGGCTTCAAGGCGGAAGGGCCGGAGGTGGACGTGAACCTGCCGACGGCCAAGCTGGATGTTGAAGGTCCGAAGGTGGAAATTGAAGGTCCTGAGCTGGACCTCGAGTGCCCTGAAGGGAAGCTGAAGGGTCCCAAGTTCAAGATGCCCGAGATGCACATCAAGGCCCCCAAGATCTCCATGCCCGACATCGACTTGAACCTGAAGGGCCCCAAGGTGAAGGGTGATGTGGACGTGTCCCTTCCCAAGCTGGAGGGTGACCTGAAGGGCCCTGAAATTGACATCAAGGGCCCCAAGGTTGATGTGGACCTGCCTGACGTGGAGCTGGAAGGGCCCGAAGGGAAGCTGAAGGGTCCCAAGTTCAAGATGCCTGAGATGCACATCAAGGCCCCCAAGTTCTCCATGCCCGACGTTGACTTCAACCTGAAGGGCCCCAAGGTGAAGGGCGATGTGGACGTGTCCCTTCCCAAGCTGGAGGGTGACCTGAAGGGTCCTGAGATTGACATCAAGGGCCCCAAGGTTGACATTGAGGCACCCGACGTGGACGTTCACGGCCCCGAGGGGAAGTTCAAGATGCCCAAGTTCAAGATGCCCAAGTTCGGGATGCCGGGCTTCAAGGCGGAAGGGCCGGAGGTGAATGTGAACCTGCCAACGGCCAAGCTGGATGTTGAAGGTCCTGAGTTGGATGTTGAAGGTCCAGAGGGTAAGCTGAAGGGTCCCAAGTTCAAGATGCCCGAGATGCACATCAAGGCCCCCAAGATCTCCATGCCCGACATCGACTTGAACCTGAAGGGCCCCAAGGTGAAGGGCGATGTGGACGTGTCTGTCCCCAAGCTGGAGGGTGACCTCAAGGGCCCTGAGATTGGTATTAAAGGCCCCAAAGTGGATGTTGACCTGCCTGACGTGGAGCTGGAAGGCCCCGAAGGGAAGCTGAAGGGCCCCAAGTTCAAGATGCCCGAGATGCACATCAAGGCCCCCAAGTTCTCCATGCCTGACGTTGACTTCAACCTGAAGGGCCCCAAGATTAAGGGCGATGTGGACGTGTCCCTTCCCAAGCTGGAGGGTGACCTGAAGGGCCCCGAGGTGGACATCAAGGGCCCCAAGGTTGACATTGAGGCACCCGACGTGGACGTTCACGGCCCCGAGGGGAAGTTCAAGATGCCCAAGTTCAAGATGCCCAAGTTCGGGATGCCGGGCTTCAAGGCGGAAGGGCCGGAGGTGGACGTGAACCTGCCGACGGCCAAGCTGGATGTTGAAGGTCCGAAGGTGGAAGTTGAAGGTCCTGAGTTGGATGTTGAAGGTCCAGAGGGGAAGCTGAAGGGTCCCAAGTTCAAGATGCCTGAGATGCACATCAAGGCCCCCAAGATCTCCATGCCCGACATCGACTTGAACCTGAAGGGCCCCAAGGTGAAGGGCGATGTAGACGTGTCTGTCCCCAAGCTGGAAGGTGACATCAAGGGGCCTGAAATTGATATTAAAGGTCCCAAAGTGGATGTTGACCTGCCTGACGTGGAGCTGGAAGGGCCCGAAGGGAAGCTGAAGGGCCCCAAGTTCAAGATGCCCGAGATGCACATCAAGGCCCCCAAGATCTCCATGCCCGACGTTGACTTCAACCTGAAGGGCCCCAAGGTGAAGGGGGACGTTGACATGTCACTGCCGGGAGCTGAGTGTGAACTGAAAGGTCCCACGGTGGACATTGGTGCTCCTAAAGTGGAGATCGGTGCCCCCGATGTGGACCTCGACGGCGCCGAGGGGAAATTCAAGCTGCCTAAATTCAAGATGCCCAAGTTCTCCATGCCGGGCTTCAAGGGAGAGGGAGTGGATGTGGATGTCACCCTCCCAAGGGGTGACGTTGCCATCTCGGGCCCCAGCGTTGAGGTGGAGGTTCCTGACATGAACGTGGAGGGAAAAGTCAAAGGTCCCAAATTCACGATGCCCGAGATGCACCTCAAGGCCCCCAAGGTCTCCATCCCTGACGTTGACTTCAGCATCAAGGGGCCCCAGCTAAAAGGAGATGTCGATGTTTCCGGGCCCAGGCTTGAAGGTGACCTGAAAGCCCCCAAAATAGACATCGAGGCTCCAGATGTGACCATCGAAGGGCCAGAAGGGAAACTCAAAGGCCCCAAGTTCAAGATGCCCGAGATGCACATCAAGGCCCCCAAGTTCTCCATGCCCGACGTTGACTTCAACCTGAAGGGCCCCAAGGTGAAGGGCGATGTGGACGTGTCCCTTCCCAAGCTGGAAGGTGACCTGAAGGGCCCCGAGGTGGACATCAAGGGCCCCAAAGTTGATGTGGACCTGCCTGACGTGGAGCTGGAAGGCCCCGAAGGGAAGCTGAAGGGCCCCAAGTTCAAGATGCCCGAGATGCACATCAAGGCCCCCCAGATCTCCATGCCTGACATCGACCTCAACCTGAAGGGGCTGAAGCTGAAAGGTGACGTTGACCTTCAGGCTCCCAAGCTTGAGGGGGGGCTGAAGGGTCCTGAAGTTGATATCAAAGGCCCCAAAGTCGATATCGAGGGGCCAGAGGTCGACGTTAACGGTCTGGAGGGGAAAGTCAAGATGCCTAAAATGAAGCTGCCCAAGTTTGGCTTCAAGGGAGAAGGTCCAGAGGTGGACGTGGACCTGCCGAAGGCAGAGGTTGGTCTTGCAGGCCCCAAGGTGGACATCAGCGGCCCGGAGGTGAGCGTCGAAGGGCTGGAGGGCAAAGTGAAAGGTCCAAAGTTGAAGGTGCCTGATATGCACGTGACTGTTCCACACATCTCGATGCCGGAGATAGACTTGAATTTGAAAGGCCACAAAACGAAGGGTGGCTTTGACCTCTCCACCCCGAAGGTAGAAGGTCACCTGAAGGGTCCCGAGGTGGACATCAAAGGCCCGGACCTGGGAATCAAAAGCCCTGAAGTTGACGTCGAATGTCCCGACGTGTCCATTGAAGGTCCGGAGGCCAACGTCAAATTTCCCAAGTTTAAAAAGTCCAAATTTGGGTTCGGGATGAAGAGCCCGAAGGCAGAAATCGAGTTCCCCGAGGCAGAGGTGACCGTGGAGTCGCCCGACGGCAGCGTCGGGGGGAAGGGGAAGAAGAGCAAGTTCAAGATGCCCAAAATCCACATGGGTGGCCCGAAAATGAAAGGGAGGAAGGGTGGGTTCGACGTGAGCGTGGCGGGCGCCGAGCTGGACGCCAACTGGAAATCGCCCGAGTTGGACGCGAGCGGGGCGGGTCCGGATGTCACCATCAAAGGTGACGCCACCGTGAAGTCCCCCAAGGGGAAGAAGCCCATGTTTGGGAAAATCTCTTTCCCCGACGTCGAGTTTGATCTCAAATCCCACCGGTTCCGGGGGGACGCGTCCGCGGTGGTCCCCAAAGTGGAGGGGGAGCTGAAAGTGCCCGATCTGGAAATTTCTGTGCCGAGCGCCAAGGGTGATGTCAAGGGCCCGAGTCTCAGCGTGGACGTTGAAGCTCCGGACTTGAGCCTGAAGAAACCGAAATTCCAACTTCCTGGTGGGCAGGTGGGCGCGGGGGACTTGGGGATGGGGGTGGACCTGAAAGGACCCTCCGTCGCCGCTCCCTCCATCTCGGTGCCAGACGTCGACTTCGGCGTGAAAGGACCAAGGGTGAAAGGTGGAGTCAACGTTCCTGGAGCAGAACTGGAAGGTCCTGAAGGAAAAGTGAAGTTGCCCCAGG
>NW_027660161.1:0-68632 GCF_963210335.1 Falco punctatus
GGCTGAGATGGGGAACGGCTGACTTTTTGACTAAGCCGGTGAAAAAACGTTCCAAACACACCCCGTGCACAACTCCACCGGGGAAGGTGCCAGCAAGGAGTTCTCTGGTAGTTTTTACATTGCTCCGCTAGGCAGCTGAAAGACACCACAAAAGTTGTTCTACCGGCTCTCTGGGCTGAGATGGGGAACCGCTGACTTTTTGACTAAGCCGGTGAAAAAACGTTCCAAACACACCCCGTGCACAACTCCACCGGGGAAGGTGCCAGCAAGGAGTTCTCTGGTAGTTTTTACATTGCTCCGCTAGGCAGCGGAAAGACACCACAAAAGTTGTTCTACCTGCTCTCTGGGCTGAGATGGGGAACCGCTGACTTTTTGACTAAGCCGGTGAAAAAACGTTCCAAACACACCCCGTGCACAACTCCACCGGGGAAGGTGCCAGCAAGGAGTTCTCTGGTAGTTTTTACATTGCTCCGCTAGGCAGCGGAAAGACACCACAAAAGTTGTTCTACCTGCTCTCTGGGCTGAGATGGGGAACCGCTGACTTTTTGACTAAGCCGGTGAAAAAACGTTCCAAACACACCCCGTGCACAACTCCACCGGGGAAGGTGCCAGCAAGGAGTTCTCTGGTAGTTTTTACATTGCTCCGCTAGGCAGCGGAAAGACACCACAAAAGTTGTTCTACCTGCTCTCTGGGCTGAGATGGGGAACCGCTGACTTTTTGACTAAGCCGGTGAAAAAACGTTCCAAACACACCCCGTGCACAACTCCACCGGGGAAGGTGCCAGCAAGGAGTTCTCTGGTAGTTTTTACATTGCTCCGCTAGGCAGCGGAAAGACACCACAAAAGTTGTTCTACCTGCTCTCTGGGCTGAGATGGGGAACCGCTGACTTTTTGACTAAGCCGGTGAAAAAACGTTCCAAACACACCCCGTGCACAACTCCACCGGGGAAGGTGCCAGCAAGGAGTTCTCTGGTAGTTTTTACATTGCTCCGCTAGGCAGCTGAAAGACACCACAAAAGTTGTTCTACCGGCTCTCTGGGCTGAGATGGGGAACCGCTGACTTTTTGACTAAGCCGGTGAAAAATCGTTCCAAACACACCCCGTGCACAACTCCACCGGGGAAGGTGCCAGCAAGGAGTTCTCTGGTAGTTTTTACATTGCTCCGCTAGGCAGCGGAAAGACACCACAAAAGTTGTTCTACCGGCTCTCTGGGCTGAGATGGGGAACCGCTGACTTTTTGACTAAGCCGGTGAAAAAACGTTCCAAACACACCCCGTGCACAACTCCACCGGGGAAGGTGCCAGCAAGGAGTTCTCTGGTAGTTTTTACATTGCTCCGCTAGGCAGCGGAAAGACACCACAAAAGTTGTTCTACCGGCTTTCGGGGTGAGATGGGGAACCGCTGACTTTTTGACTAAGCCGGTGAAAAAAACGTTCCAAACACACCCCGTGCACAACTCCACCGGGGAAGGTGCCAGCAAGGAGTTCTCTGGTAGTTTTTACATTGCTCCGCTAGGCAGCGGAAAGACACCACAAAAGTTGTTCTACCTGCTCTCTGGGCTGAGATGGGGAACCGCTGACTTTTTGACTAAGCCGGTGAAAAAACGTTCCAAACACACCCCGTGCACAACTCCACCGGGGAAGGTGCCAGCAAGGAGTTCTCTGGTAGTTTTTACATTGCTCCGCTAGGCAGCGGAAAGACACCACAAAAGTTGTTCTACCTGCTCTCTGGGCTGAGATGGGGAACCGCTGACTTTTTGACTAAGCTGCTGAAAAAAGTTCCAAACACACCCCGTGCACAACTCCACCGGGGAAGGTGCCAGCAAGGAGTTCTCTGGTAGTTTTTACATTGCTCCGCTAGGCAGCGGAAAGACACCACAAAAGTTGTTCTACCTGCTCTCTGGGCTGAGATGGGGAACCGCTGACTTTTTGACTAAGCCGGTGAAAAAAACGTTCCAAACACACCCCGTGCACAACTCCACCGGGGAAGGTGCCAGCAAGGAGTTCTCTGGTAGTTTTTACATTGCTCCGCTAGGCAGCGGAAAGACACCACAAAAGTTGTTCTACCTGCTCTCTGGGCTGAGATGGGGAACCGCTGACTTTTTGACTAAGCCGGTGAAAAAAACGTTCCAAACACACCCCGTGCACAACTCCACCGGGGAAGGTGCCAGCAAGGAGTTCTCTGGTAGGTTTTACATTGCTCCGCTAGGCAGCGGAAAGACACCACAAAAGTTGTTCTACCTGCTCTCTGGGCTGAGATGGGGAACCGCTGACTTTTTGACTAAGCTGGTGAAAAAAGTTCCAAACACACCCCGTGCACAACTCCACCGGGGAAGGTGCCAGCAAGGAGTTCTCTGTTAGTTTTTACATTGCTCCGCTAGGCAGCGGAAAGACACCACAAAAGTTGTTCTACCTGCTCTCTGGGCTGAGATGGGGAACCGCTGACTTTTTGACTAAGCCGGTGAAAAAACGTTCCAAACACACCCCGTGCACAACTCCACCGGGGAAGGTGCCAGCAAGGAGTTCTCTGGTAGTTTTTACATTGCTCCGCTAGGCAGCGGAAAGACACCCCAAAAGTTGTTCTACCTGCTCTCTGGGCTGAGATGGGGAACCGCTGACTTTTTGACTAAGCCGGTGAAAAAAACGTTCCAAACACACCCCGTGCACAACTCCACCGGGGAAGGTGCCAGCAAGTAGTTCTCTGGTAGTTTTTACATTGCTCCGCTAGGCAGCGGAAAGACACCACAAAAGTTGTTCTACCGGCTCTCTGGGCTGAGATGGGGAACCGCTGACTTTTTGACTAAGCCGGTGAAAAAACGTTCCAAACACACCCCGTGCACAACTCCACCGGGGAAGGTGCCAGCAAGGAGTTCTCTGGTAGTTTTTACATTGCTCCGCTAGGCATCGGAAAGACACCACAAAAGTTGTTCTACCTGCTCTCTGGGCTGAGATGGGGAACCGCTGACTTTTTGACTAAGCCGGTGAAAAAACGTTCCAAACACACCCCGTGCACAACTCCACCGGGGAAGGTGCCAGCAAGGAGTTCTCTGGTAGTTTTTACATTGCTCCTCTAGGCAGCGGAAAGACACCACAAAAGTTGTTCTACCGGCTCTCTGGGCTGAGATGGGGAACCGCTGACTTTGTGACTAAGCCGGTGAAAAAACGTTCCAAACACACCCCGTGCACAACTCCACCGGGGAAGGTGCCAGCAAGGAGTTCTCTGGTAGTTTTTACATTGCTCCGCTAGGCAGCGGAAAGACACCACAAAAGTTGTTCTACCTGCTCTCTGGGCTGAGATGGGGAACCGCTGACTTTTTGACTAAGCCGGTGAAAAAAACGTTCCAAACACACCCCGTGCACAACTCCACCGGGGAAGGTGCCAGCAAGGAGTTCTCTGGTAGTTTTTACATTGCTCCGCTAGGCAGCTGAAAGACACCACAAAAGTTGTTCTACCTGCTCTCTGGGCTGAGATGGGGAACCGCTGACTTTTTGACTAAGCGGTGAAAAAACGTTCCAAACACACCCCGTGCACAATTCCACCGGGGAAGGTGCCAGCAAGGAGTTCTCTGGTAGTTTTTACATTGCTCCGCTAGGCAGCGGAAAGACACCCCAAAAGTTGTTCTACCGGCTCTCTGGGCTGAGATGGGGAACGGCTGACTTTTTGACTAAGCCGGTGAAAAAACGTTCCAAACACACCCCGTGCACAACTCCACCGGGGAAGGTGCCAGCAAGTAGTTCTCTGGTAGTTTTTACATTGCTCCGCTAGGCAGCGGAAAGACACCACAAAAGTTGTTCTACCGGCTCTCTGGGCTGAGATGGGGAACCGCTGACTTTTTGACTAAGCCGGTGAAAAAACGTTCCAAACACACCCCGTGCACAACTCCACCGGGAAGGTGCCAGCAAGGAGTTCTCTGGTAGTTTTTACATTGCTCCGCTAGGCATCGGAAAGACACCACAAAAGTTGTTCTACCTGCTCTCTGGGCTGAGATGGGGAACCGCTGACTTTTTGACTAAGCCGGTGAAAAAACGTTCCAAACACACCCCGTGCACAACTCCACCGGGGAAGGTGCCAGCAAGGAGTTCTCTGGTAGTTTTTACATTGCTCCTCTAGGCAGCGGAAAGACACCACAAAAGTTGTTCTACCGGCTCTCTGGGCTGAGATGGGGAACCGCTGACTTTGTGACTAAGCCGGTGAAAAAACGTTCCAAACACACCCCGTGCACAACTCCACCGGGGAAGGTGCCAGCAAGGAGTTCTCTGGTAGTTTTTACATTGCTCCGCTAGGCAGCGGAAAGACACCACAAAAGTTGTTCTACCTGCTCTCTGGGCTGAGATGGGGAACCGCTGACTTTTTGACTAAGCCGGTGAAAAAAACGTTCCAAACACACCCCGTGCACAACTCCACCGGGGAAGGTGCCAGCAAGGAGTTCTCTGGTAGTTTTTACATTGCTCCGCTAGGCAGCTGAAAGACACCACAAAAGTTGTTCTACCTGCTCTCTGGGCTGAGATGGGGAACCGCTGACTTTTTGACTAAGCCGGTGAAAAAACGTTCCAAACACACCCCGTGCACAATTCCACCGGGGAAGGTGCCAGCAAGGAGTTCTCTGGTAGTTTTTACATTGCTCCGCTAGGCAGCGGAAAGACACCCCAAAAGTTGTTCTACCGGCTCTCTGGGCTGAGATGGGGAACGGCTGACTTTTTGACTAAGCCGGTGAAAAAACGTTCCAAACACACCCCGTGCACAACTCCACCGGGGAAGGTGCCAGCAAGGAGTTCTCTGGTAGTTTTTACATTGCTCCGCTAGGCAGCTGAAAGACACCACAAAAGTTGTTCTACCGGCTCTCTGGGCTGAGATGGGGAACCGCTGACTTTTTGACTAAGCCGGTGAAAAAACGTTCCAAACACACCCCGTGCACAACTCCACCGGGGAAGGTGCCAGCAAGGAGTTCTCTGGTAGGTTTTACATTGCTCCGCTAGGCAGCGGAAAGACACCACAAAAGTTGTTCTACCTGCTCTCTGGGCTGAGATGGGGAACCGCTGACTTTTTGACTAAGCCGGTGAAAAAACGTTCCAAACACACCCCGTGCACAACTCCACCGGGGAAGGTGCCAGCAAGGAGTTCTCTGGTAGTTTTTACATTGCTCCGCTAGGCAGCGGAAAGACACCACAAAAGTTGTTCTACCTGCTCTCTGGGCTGAGATGGGGAACCGCTGACTTTTTGACTAAGCCGGTGAAAAAACGTTCCAAACACACCCCGTGCACAACTCCACCGGGGAAGGTGCCAGCAAGGAGTTCTCTGGTAGTTTTTACATTGCTCCGCTAGGCAGCGGAAAGACACCACAAAAGTTGTTCTACCTGCTCTCTGGGCTGAGATGGGGAACCGCTGACTTTTTGACTAAGCCGGTGAAAAAACGTTCCAAACACACCCCGTGCACAACTCCACCGGGGAAGGTGCCAGCAAGGAGTTCTCTGGTAGTTTTTACATTGCTCCGCTAGGCAGCGGAAAGACACCACAAAAGTTGTTCTACCTGCTCTCTGGGCTGAGATGGGGAACCGCTGACTTTTTGACTAAGCCGGTGAAAAAACGTTCCAAACACACCCCGTGCACAACTCCACCGGGGAAGGTGCCAGCAAGGAGTTCTCTGGTAGTTTTTACATTGCTCCGCTAGGCAGCTGAAAGACACCACAAAAGTTGTTCTACCGGCTCTCTGGGCTGAGATGGGGAACCGCTGACTTTTTGACTAAGCCGGTGAAAAATCGTTCCAAACACACCCCGTGCACAACTCCACCGGGGAAGGTGCCAGCAAGGAGTTCTCTGGTAGTTTTTACATTGCTCCGCTAGGCAGCGGAAAGACACCACAAAAGTTGTTCTACCGGCTCTCTGGGCTGAGATGGGGAACCGCTGACTTTTTGACTAAGCCGGTGAAAAAACGTTCCAAACACACCCCGTGCACAACTCCACCGGGGAAGGTGCCAGCAAGGAGTTCTCTGGTAGTTTTTACATTGCTCCGCTAGGCAGCGGAAAGACACCACAAAAGTTGTTCTACCGGCTTTCGGGGGTGAGATGGGGAACCGCTGACTTTTTGACTAAGCCGGTGAAAAAAACGTTCCAAACACACCCCGTGCACAACTCCACCGGGGAAGGTGCCAGCAAGGAGTTCTCTGGTAGTTTTTACATTGCTCCGCTAGGCAGCGGAAAGACACCACAAAAGTTGTTCTACCTGCTCTCTGGGCTGAGATGGGGAACCGCTGACTTTTTGACTAAGCCGGTGAAAAAACGTTCCAAACACACCCCGTGCACAACTCCACCGGGGAAGGTGCCAGCAAGGAGTTCTCTGGTAGTTTTTACATTGCTCCGCTAGGCAGCGGAAAGACACCACAAAAGTTGTTCTACCTGCTCTCTGGGCTGAGATGGGGAACCGCTGACTTTTTGACTAAGCTGCTGAAAAAAGTTCCAAACACACCCCGTGCACAACTCCACCGGGGAAGGTGCCAGCAAGGAGTTCTCTGGTAGTTTTTACATTGCTCCGCTAGGCAGCGGAAAGACACCACAAAAGTTGTTCTACTGGCTTTCGGGGGTGAGATGGGGAACCGCTGACTTTTTGACTAAGCCGGTGAAAAAAACGTTCCAAACACACCCCGTGCACAACTCCACCGGGGAAGGTGCCAGCAAGGAGTTCTCTGGTAGTTTTTACATTGCTCCGCTAGGCAGCGGAAAGACACCACAAAAGTTGTTCTACCTGCTCTCTGGGCTGAGATGGGGAACCGCTGACTTTTTGACTAAGCCGGTGAAAAAACGTTCCAAACACACCCCGTGCACAACTCCACCGGGGAAGGTGCCAGCAAGGAGTTCTCTGGTAGTTTTTACATTGCTCCGCTAGGCAGCGGAAAGACACCACAAAAGTTGTTCTAACCTGCTCTCTGGGCTGAGATGGGGAACCGCTGACTTTTTGACTAAGCTGGTGAAAAAAGTTCCAAACACACCCCGTGCACAACTCCACCGGGGAAGGTGCCAGCAAGGAGTTCTCTGTTAGTTTTTACATTGCTCCGCTAGGCAGCGGAAAGACACCACAAAAGTTGTTCTACCTGCTCTCTGGGCTGAGATGGGGAACCGCTGACTTTTTGACTAAGCCGGTGAAAAAACGTTCCAAACACACCCCGTGCACAACTCCACCGGGGAAGGTGCCAGCAAGGAGTTCTCTGGTAGTTTTTACATTGCTCCGCTAGGCAGCGGAAAGACACCCCAAAAGTTGTTCTACCTGCTCTCTGGGCTGAGATGGGGAACCGCTGACTTTTTGACTAAGCCGGTGAAAAAAACGTTCCAAACACACCCCGTGCACAACTCCACCGGGGAAGGTGCCAGCAAGTAGTTCTCTGGTAGTTTTTACATTGCTCCGCTAGGCAGCGGAAAGACACCACAAAAGTTGTTCTACCGGCTCTCTGGGCTGAGATGGGGAACCGCTGACTTTTTGACTAAGCCGGTGAAAAAACGTTCCAAACACACCCCGTGCACAACTCCACCGGGGAAGGTGCCAGCAAGGAGTTCTCTGGTAGTTTTTACATTGCTCCGCTAGGCATCGGAAAGACACCACAAAAGTTGTTCTACCTGCTCTCTGGGCTGAGATGGGGAACCGCTGACTTTTTGACTAAGCCGGTGAAAAAACGTTCCAAACACACCCCGTGCACAACTCCACCGGGGAAGGTGCCAGCAAGGAGTTCTCTGGTAGTTTTTACATTGCTCCTCTAGGCAGCGGAAAGACACCACAAAAGTTGTTCTACCGGCTCTCTGGGCTGAGATGGGGAACCGCTGACTTTGTGACTAAGCCGGTGAAAAAACGTTCCAAACACACCCCGTGCACAACTCCACCGGGGAAGGTGCCAGCAAGGAGTTCTCTGGTAGTTTTTACATTGCTCCGCTAGGCAGCTGAAAGACACCACAAAAGTTGTTCTACCTGCTCTCTGGGCTGAGATGGGGAACCGCTGACTTTTTGACTAAGCCGGTGAAAAAACGTTCCAAACACACCCCGTGCACAATTCCACCGGGGAAGGTGCCAGCAAGGAGTTCTCTGGTAGTTTTTACATTGCTCCGCTAGGCAGCGGAAAGACACCCCAAAAGTTGTTCTACCTGCTCTGTGGGCTGAGATGGGGAACGGCTGACTTTTTGACTAAGCCGGTGAAAAAAACGTTCCAAACACACCCCGTGCACAACTCCACCGGGGAAGGTGCCAGCAAGGAGTTCTCTGGTAGTTTTTACATTGCTCCGCTAGGCAGCTGAAAGACACCACAAAAGTTGTTCTACCGGCTCTCTGGGCTGAGATGGGGAACCGCTGACTTTTTGACTAAGCCGGTGAAAAAACGTTCCAAACACACCCCGTGCACAACTCACCGGGGAAGGTGCCAGCAAGGAGTTCTCTGGTAGGTTTTACATTGCTCCGCTAGGCAGCGGAAAGACACCACAAAAGTTGTTCTACCTGCTCTCTGGGCTGAGATGGGGAACCGCTGACTTTTTGACTAAGCCGGTGAAAAAACGTTCCAAACACACCCCGTGCACAACTCCACCGGGGAAGGTGCCAGCAAGGAGTTCTCTGGTAGTTTTTACATTGCTCCGCTAGGCAGCGGAAAGACACCACAAAAGTTGTTCTACCTGCTCTGTGGGCTGAGA
Source organism: Falco punctatus (assembly GCF_963210335.1). Classification (NCBI taxonomy): domain Eukaryota; kingdom Metazoa; phylum Chordata; class Aves; order Falconiformes; family Falconidae; genus Falco; species Falco punctatus. The sequence goes on from NW_027660161.1 coordinate 8,662, forward strand.
TGGGGAACCGCTGACTTGTTGACTAAGCCGGTGAAAAAACGTTCCAAACACACCCCGTGCACAACTCCACCGGGGAAGGTGCCAGCAAGGAGTTTTCTGGTAGTTTTTACATTGCTCCGCTAGGCAGCGGAAAGACACCACAAAAGTTGTTCTACCTGCTCTCTGGGCTGAGATGGGGAACCGCTGACTTTTTGACTAAGCCGGTGAAAAAACGTTCCAAACACACCCCGTGCACAACTCCACCGGGGAAGGTGCCAGCAAGGAGTTCTCTGGTAGTTTTTACATTGCTCCGCTAGGCAGCGGAAAGACACCACAAAAGTTGTTCTACCTGCTCTCTGGGCTGAGATGGGGAACCGCTGACTTTTTGACTAAGCCGGTGAAAAAACGTTCCAAACACACCCCGTGCACAACTCCACCGGGGAAGGTGCCAGCAAGGAGTTCTCTGGTAGTTTTTACATTGCTCCGCTAGGCAGCGGAAAGACACCACAAAAGTTGTTCTACCTGCTCTCTGGGCTGAGATGGGGAACCGCTGACTTTTTGACTAAGCCGGTGAAAAAACGTTCCAAACACACCCCGTGCACAACTCCACCGGGGAAGGTGCCAGCAAGGAGTTCTCTGGTAGTTTTTACATTGCTCCGCTAGGCAGCTGAAAGACACCACAAAAGTTGTTCTACCGGCTCTCTGGGCTGAGATGGGGAACCGCTGACTTTTTGACTAAGCCGGTGAAAAATCGTTCCAAACACACCCCGTGCACAACTCCACCGGGGAAGGTGCCAGCAAGGAGTTCTCTGGTAGTTTTTACATTGCTCCGCTAGGCAGCGGAAAGACACCACAAAAGTTGTTCTACCGGCTCTCTGGGCTGAGATGGGGAACCGCTGACTTTTTGACTAAGCCGGTGAAAAAACGTTCCAAACACACCCCGTGCACAACTCCACCGGGGAAGGTGCCAGCAAGGAGTTCTCTGGTAGTTTTTACATTGCTCCGCTAGGCAGCGGAAAGACACCACAAAAGTTGTTCTACCGGCTTTCGGGGGTGAGATGGGGAACCGCTGACTTTTTGACTAAGCCGGTGAAAAAAACGTTCCAAACACACCCCGTGCACAACTCCACCGGGGAAGGTGCCAGCAAGGAGTTCTCTGGTAGTTTTTACATTGCTCCGCTAGGCAGCGGAAAGACACCACAAAAGTTGTTCTACCTGCTCTCTGGGCTGAGATGGGGAACCGCTGACTTTTTGACTAAGCCGGTGAAAAAACGTTCCAAACACACCCCGTGCACAACTCCACCGGGGAAGGTGCCAGCAAGGAGTTCTCTGGTAGTTTTTACATTGCTCCGCTAGGCAGCGGAAAGACACCACAAAAGTTGTTCTACCTGCTCTCTGGGCTGAGATGGGGAACCGCTGACTTTTTGACTAAGCCGGTGAAAAAACGTTCCAAACACACCCCGTGCACAACTCCACCGGGGAAGGTGCCAGCAAGGAGTTCTCTGGTAGTTTTTACATTGCTCCGCTAGGCAGCGGAAAGACACCACAAAAGTTGTTCTACCTGCTCTCTGGGCTGAGATGGGGAACCGCTGACTTTTTTACTAAGCCGGTGAAAAAACGTTCCAAACACACCCCGTGCACAACTCCACCGGGGAAGGTGCCAGCAAGGAGTTCTCTGGTAGTTTTTACATTGCTCCGCTAGGCAGCGGAAAGACACCCCAAAAGTTGTTCTACCGGCTTTCGGGGGTGAGATGGGGAACCGCTGACTTTTTGACTAAGCCGGTGAAAAAAACGTTCCAAACACATCCCGTGCACAACTCCACCGGGGAAGGTGCCAGCAAGGAGTTCTCTGGTAGTTTTTACATTGCTCCGCTAGGCAGCGGAAAGACACCACAAAAGTTGTTCTACCTGCTCTCTGGGCTGAGATGGGGAACCGCTGACTTTTTGACTAAGCCGGTGAAAAAAACGTTCCAAACACACCCCGTGCACAACTCCACCGGGGAAGGTGCCAGCAAGGAGTTCTCTGGTAGTTTTTACATTGCTCCGCTAGGCAGCTGAAAGACACCACAAAAGTTGTTCTACCTGCTCTCTGGGCTGAGATGGGGAACAGCTGACTTTTTGACTAAGCCGGTGAAAAAACGTTCCAAACACACCCCGTGCACAACTCCACCGGGGAAGGTGCCAGCAAGGAGTTCTCTGGTAGTTTTTACATTGCTCCTCTAGGCAGCGGAAAGACACCACAAAAGTTGTTCTACCTGCTCTCTGGGCTGAGATGGGGAACCGCTGACTTTTTTACTAAGCCGGTGAAAAAACGTTCCAAACACACCCCGTGCACAACTCCACCGGGGAAGGTGCCAGCAAGGAGTTCTCTGGTAGTTTTTACATTGCTCCGCTAGGCAGCGGAAAGACACCACAAAAGTTGTTCTACCGGCTTTCGGGGGTGAGATGGGGAACCGCTGACTTTTTGACTAAGCCGGTGAAAAAAACGTTCCAAACACATCCCGTGCACAACTCCACCGGGGAAGGTGCCAGCAAGGAGTTCTCTGGTAGTTTTTACATTGCTCCGCTAGGCAGCGGAAAGACACCACAAAAGTTGTTCTACCTGCTCTCTGGGCTGAGATGGGGAACCGCTGACTTTTTGACTAAGCCGGTGAAAAAAACGTTCCAAACACACCCCGTGCACAACTCCACCGGGGAAGGTGCCAGCAAGGAGTTCTCTGGTAGTTTTTACATTGCTCCGCTAGGCAGCTGAAAGACACCACAAAAGTTGTTCTACCTGCTCTCTGGGCTGAGATGGGGAACAGCTGACTTTTTGACTAAGCCGGTGAAAAAACGTTCCAAACACACCCCGTGCACAACTCCACCGGGGAAGGTGCCAGCAAGGAGTTCTCTGATAGTTTTTACATTGCTCCTCTAGGCAGCGGAAAGACACCACAAAAGTTGTTCTACCGGCTCTCTGGGCTGAGATGGGGAACCGCTGACTTTGTGACTAAGCCGGTGAAAAAACGTTCCAAACACACCCCGTGCACAACTCCACCGGGGAAGGTGCCAGCAAGGAGTTCTCTGGTAGGTTTTACATTGCTCCGCTAGGCAGCTGAAAGACACCACAAAAGTTGTTCTACCGGCTCTCTGGGCTGAGATGGGGAACCGCTGACTTTTTGACTAAGCCGGTGAAAAAACGTTCCAAACACACCCCGTGCACAACTCCACCGGGGAAGGTGCCAGCAAGGAGTTCTCTGATAGTTTTTACATTGCTCCGCTAGGCAGCTGAAAGACACCACAAAAGTTGTTCTACCGGCTCTCTGGGCTGAGATGGGGAACCGCTGACTTTTTGACTAAGCCGGTGAAAAAACGTTCCAAACACACCCCGTGCACAACTCCACCGGGGAAGGTGCCAGCAAGGAGTTCTCTGATAGTTTTTACATTGCTCCGCTAGGCAGCTGAAAGACACCACAAAAGTTGTTCTACCGGCTCTCTGGGCTGAGATGGGGAACCGCTGACTTTTTGACTAAGCCGGTGAAAAAACGTTCCAAACACACCCCGTGCACAACTCCACCGGGGAAGGTGCCAGCAAGGAGTTCTCTGGTAGTTTTTACATTGCTCCGCTAGGCAGCGGAAAGACACCACAAAAGTTGTTCTACCGGCTTTCGGGGGTGAGATGGGGAACCGCTGACTTTTTGACTAAGCCGGTGAAAAAAACGTTCCAAACACACCCCGTGCACAACTCCACCGGGGAAGGTGCCAGCAAGGAGTTCTCTGGTAGTTTTTACATTGCTCCGCTAGGCAGCGGAAAGACACCACAAAAGTTGTTCTACCTGCTCTCTGGGCTGAGATGGGGAACCGCTGACTTTTTGACTAAGCCGGTGAAAAAAACGTTCCAAACACACCCCGTGACAACTCCACCGGGAAGGTGCCAGCAAGGAGTTCTCTGGTAGTTTTTACATTGCTCCGCTAGGCAGCTGAAAGACACCACAAAAGTTGTTCTACCGGCTCTCTGGGCTGAGATGGGGAACCGCTGACTTTGTGACTAAGCCGGTGAAAAAACGTTCCAAACACACCCCGTGCACAACTCCACCGGGGAAGGTGCCAGCAAGGAGTTCTCTGGTAGTTTTTACATTGCTCCGCTAGGCAGCGGAAAGACACCACAAAAGTTGTTCTACCTGCTCTCTGGGCTGAGATGGGGAACCGCTACCTTTTTGACTAAGCCGGTGAAAAAACGTTCCAAACACACCCCGTGCACAACTCCACCGGGGAAGGTGCCAGCAAGTAGTTCTCTGGTAGTTTTTACATTGCTCCGCTAGGCAGCGGAAAGACACCACAAAAGTTGTTCTACCTGCTCTCTGGGCTGAGATGGGGAACCGCTGACTTTTTGACTAAGCCGGTGAAAAAACGTTCCAAACACACCCCGTGCACAACTCCACCGGGGAAGGTGCCAGCAAGGAGTTCTCTGGTAGTTTTTACATTGCTCCGCTAGGCAGCGGAAAGACACCACAAAAGTTGTTCTACCTGCTCTCTGGGCTGAGATGGGGAACCGCTGACTTTTTGACTAAGCCGGTGAAAAAACGTTCCAAACACACCCCGTGCACAACTCCACCGGGGAAGGTGCCAGCAAGGAGTTCTCTGGTAGTTTTTACATTGCTCCGCTAGGCAGCTGAAAGACACCACAAAAGTTGTTCTACCGGCTCTCTGGGCTGAGATGGGGAACCGCTGACTTTTTGACTAAGCCGGTGAAAAAACGTTCCAAACACACCCCGTGCACAACTCCACCGGGGAAGGTGCCAGCAAGGAGTTCTCTGGTAGTTTTTACATTGCTCCGCTAGGCAGCGGAAAGACACCACAAAAGTTGTTCTACCTGCTCTCTGGGCTGAGATGGGGAACCGCTACCTTTTTGACTAAGCCGGTGAAAAAACGTTCCAAACACACCCCGTGCACAACTCCACCGGGGAAGGTGCCAGCAAGGAGTTCTCTGGTAGTTTTTACATTGCTCCGCTAGGCAGCGGAAAGACACCCCAAAAGTTGTTCTACCTGCTCTCTGGGCTGAGATGGGGAACCGCTGACTTTTTGACTAAGCCGGTGAAAAAAACGTTCCAAACACACCCCGTGCACAACTCCACCGGGGAAGGTGCCAGCAAGGAGTTCTCTGGTAGTTTTTACATTGCTCCGCTAGGCAGCGGAAAGACACCACAAAAGTTGTTCTACCTGCTCTCTGGGCTGAGATGGGGAACCGCTGACTTTTTGACTAAGCCGGTGAAAAAACGTTCCAAACACACCCCGTGCACAACTCCACCGGGGAAGGTGCCAGCAAGGAGTTCTCTGGTAGTTTTTACATTGCTCCGCTAGGCAGCGGAAAGACACCCCAAAAGTTGTTCTACCTGCTCTCTGGGCTGAGATGGGGAACCGCTGACTTTTTGACTAAGCCGGTGAAAAAACGTTCCAAACACACCCCGTGCACAACTCCACCGGGGAAGGTGCCAGCAAGGAGTTCTCTGGTAGTTTTTACATTGCTCCGCTAGGCAGCGGAAAGACACCCCAAAAGTTGTTCTACCTGCTCTCTGGGCTGAGATGGGGAACCGCTGACTTTTTGACTAAGCCGGTGAAAAAACGTTCCAAACACACCCCGTGCACAACTCCACCGGGGAAGGTGCCAGCAAGTAGTTCTCTGGTAGTTTTTACATTGCTCCGCTAGGCAGCGGAAAGACACCACAAAAGTTGTTCTACCGGCTCTCTGGGCTGAGATGGGGAACCGCTGACTTTTTGACTAAGCCGGTGAAAAAACGTTCCAAACACACCCCGTGCACAACTCCACCGGGGAAGGTGCCAGCAAGGAGTTCTCTGGTAGTTTTTACATTGCTCCTCTAGGCAGCGGAAAGACACCACAAAAGTTGTTCTACCGGCTCTCTGGGCTGAGATGGGGAACCGCTGACTTTGTGACTAAGCCGGTGAAAAAACGTTCCAAACACACCCCGTGCACAACTCCACCGGGGAAGGTGCCAGCAAGGAGTTCTCTGGTAGTTTTTACATTGCTCCGCTAGGCAGCTGAAAGACACCACAAAAGTTGTTCTACCGGCTCTCTGGGCTGAGATGGGGAACCGCTGACTTTTTGACTAAGCCGGTGAAAAAACGTTCCAAACACACCCCGTGCACAACTCCACCGGGGAAGGTGCCAGCAAGGAGTTCTCTGATAGTTTTTACATTGCTCCGCTAGGCAGCTGAAAGACACCACAAAAGTTGTTCTACCGGCTCTCTGGGCTGAGATGGGGAACCGCTGACTTTTTGACTAAGCCGGTGAAAAAACGTTCCAAACACACCCCGTGCACAACTCCACCGGGGAAGGTGCCAGCAAGGAGTTCTCTGGTAGTTTTTACATTGCTCCGCTAGGCATCGGAAAGACACCACAAAAGTTGTTCTACCTGCTCTCTGGGCTGAGATGGGGAACCGCTGACTTTTTGACTAAGCCGGTGAAAAAACGTTCCAAACACACCCCGTGCACAACTCCACCGGGGAAGGTGCCAGCAAGGAGTTCTCTGGTAGTTTTTACATTGCTCCTCTAGGCAGCGGAAAGACACCACAAAAGTTGTTCTACCGGCTCTCTGGGCTGAGATGGGGAACCGCTGACTTTTTGACTAAGCCGGTGAAAAAACGTTCCAAACACACCCCGTGCACAACTCCACCGGGGAAGGTGCCAGCAAGGAGTTCTCTGGTAGTTTTTACATTGCTCCGCTAGGCAGCTGAAAGACACCACAAAAGTTGTTCTACCGGCTCTCTGGCTGAGATGGGGAACCGCTGACTTTTTGACTAAGCCGGTGAAAAAACGTTCCAAACACACCCCGTGCACAACTCCACCGGGGAAGGTGCCAGCAAGGAGTTCTCTGATAGTTTTTACATTGCTCCGCTAGGCAGCTGAAAGACACCACAAAAGTTGTTCTACCGGCTCTCTGGGCTGAGATGGGGAACCGCTGACTTTGTGACTAAGCCGGTGAAAAAACGTTCCAAACACACCCCGTGCACAACTCCACCGGGGAAGGTGCCAGCAAGGAGTTCTCTGGTAGTTTTTACATTGCTCCGCTAGGCAGCGGAAAGACACCACAAAAGTTGTTCTACCGGCTTTCGGGGGTGAGATGGGGAACCGCTGACTTTTTGACTAAGCCGGTGAAAAAAACGTTCCAAACACACCCCGTGCACAACTCCACCGGGGAAGGTGCCAGCAAGGAGTTCTCTGGTAGTTTTTACATTGCTCCGCTAGGCAGCGGAAAGACACCACAAAAGTTGTTCTACCTGCTCTCTGGGCTGAGATGGGGAACCGCTGACTTTTTGACTAAGCCGGTGAAAAAACGTTCCAAACACACCCCGTGCACAACTCCACCGGGGAAGGTGCCAGCAAGGAGTTCTCTGGTAGTTTTTACATTGCTCCGCTAGACAGCTGAAAGACACCACAAAAGTTGTTCTACCTGCTTTCTGGGCTGAGATGGGGAACCGCTGACTTTTTGACTAAGCCGGTGAAAAAAACGTTCCAAACACACCCCGTGCACAACTCCACCGGGGAAGGTGCCAGCAAGGAGTTCTCTGGTAGTTTTTACATTGCTCCGCTAGGCAGTGGAAAGACACCACAAAAGTTGTTCTACCTGCTCTCTGGGCTGAGATAGGGAACCGCTGACTTTTTGACTAAGCCGGTGAAAAAACGTTCCAAACACACCCCGTGCACAACTCCACCGGGGAAGGTGCCAGCAAGGAGTTCTCTGGTAGTTTTTACATTGCTCCGCTAGGCAGCGGAAAGACACCACAAAAGTTGTTCTACCTGCTCTCTGGGCTGAGATGGGGAACCGCTGACTTTTTGACTAAGCCGGTGAAAAAACGTTCCAAACACACCCCGTGCACAACTCCACCGGGGAAGGTGCCAGCAAGGAGTTCTCTGGTAGTTTTTACATTGCTCCGCTAGGCAGCGGAAAGACACCCCAAAAGTTGTTCTACCTGCTCTCTGGGCTGAGATGGGGAACCGCTGACTTTTTGACTAAGCCGGTGAAAAAAACGTTCCAAACACACCCCGTGCACAACTCCACCGGGGAAGGTGCCAGCAAGTAGTTCTCTGGTAGTTTTTACATTGCTCCGCTAGGCAGCGGAAAGACACCCCAAAAGTTGTTCTACCTGCTCTCTGGGCTGAGATGGGGAACCGCTGACTTTTTGACTAAGCCGGTGAAAAAACGTTCCAAACACACCCCGTGCACAACTCCACCGGGGAAGGTGCCAGCAAGGAGTTCTCTGGTAGTTTTTACATTGCTCCGCTAGGCAGCGGAAAGACACCACAAAAGTTGTTCTACCTGCTCTCTGGGCTGAGATGGGGAACCGCTGACTTTTTGACTAAGCCGGTGAAAAAAACGTTCCAAACACACCCCGTGCACAACTCCACCGGGGAAGGTGCCAGCAAGGAGTTCTCTGGTAGTTTTTACATTGCTCCGCTAGGCAGCTGAAAGACACCACAAAAGTTGTTCTACCGGCTCTCTGGGCTGAGATGGGGAACCGCTGACTTTGTGACTAAGCCGGTGAAAAAACGTTCCAAACACACCCCGTGCACAACTCCACCGGGGAAGGTGCCAGCAAGGAGTTCTCTGGTAGTTTTTACATTGCTCCGCTAGGCAGCGGAAAGACACCCCAAAAGTTGTTCTACCTGCTCTCTGGGCTGAGATGGGGAACCGCTACCTTTTTGACTAAGCCGGTGAAAAAACGTTCCAAACACACCCCGTGCACAACTCCACCGGGGAAGGTGCCAGCAAGGAGTTCTCTGGTAGTTTTTACATTGCTCCGCTAGGCAGCGGAAAGACACCACAAAAGTTGTTCTACCTGCTCTCTGGGCTGAGATGGGGAACCGCTGACTTTTTGACTAAGCCGGTGAAAAAAACGTTCCAAACACACCCCGTGCACAACTCCACCGGGGAAGGTGCCAGCAAGGAGTTCTCTGGTAGTTTTTACATTGCTCCGCTAGGCAGCGGAAAGACACCCCAAAAGTTGTTCTACCTGCTCTCTGGGCTGAGATGGGGAACCGCTGACTTTTTGACTAAGCCGGTGAAAAAACGTTCCAAACACACCCCGTGCACAACTCCACCGGGGAAGGTGCCAGCAAGGAGTTCTCTGGTAGTTTTTACATTGCTCCGCTAGGCAGCGGAAAGACACCCCAAAAGTTGTTCTACCTGCTCTCTGGGCTGAGATGGGGAACCGCTGACTTTTTGACTAAGCCGGTGAAAAAAACGTTCCAAACACACCCCGTGCACAACTCCACCGGGGAAGGTGCCAGCAAGTAGTTCTCTGGTAGTTTTTACATTGCTCCGCTAGGCAGCGGAAAGACACCCCAAAAGTTGTTCTACCTGCTCTCTGGGCTGAGATGGGGAACCGCTGACTTTTTGACTAAGCCGGTGAAAAAACGTTCCAAACACACCCCGTGCACAACTCCACCGGGGAAGGTGCCAGCAAGTAGTTCTCTGGTAGTTTTTACATTGCTCCGCTAGGCAGCGGAAAGACACCACAAAAGTTGTTCTACCTGCTCTCTGGGCTGAGATGGGGAACCGCTGACTTTTTGACTAAGCCGGTGAAAAAACGTTCCAAACACACCCCGTGCACAACTCCACCGGGGAAGGTGCCAGCAAGGAGTTCTCTGGTAGTTTTTACATTGCTCCGCTAGGCAGCGGAAAGACACCACAAAAGTTGTTCTACCTGCTCTCTGGGCTGAGATGGGGAACCGCTGACTTTTTGACTAAGCCGGTGAAAAAAACGTTCCAAACACACCCCGTGCACAACTCCACCGGGGAAGGTGCCAGCAAGGAGTTCTCTGGTAGTTTTTACATTGCTCCGCTAGGCAGCTGAAAGACACCACAAAAGTTGTTCTACCGGCTCTCTGGGCTGAGATGGGGAACCGCTGACTTTTTGACTAAGCCGGTGAAAAAACGTTCCAAACACACCCCGTGCACAACTCCACCGGGGAAGGTGCCAGCAAGGAGTTCTCTGATAGTTTTTACATTGCTCCGCTAGGCAGCTGAAAGACACCACAAAAGTTGTTCTACCGGCTCTCTGGGCTGAGATAGGGAACCGCTGACTTTTTGACTAAGCCGGTGAAAAAACGTTCCAAACACACCCCGTGCACAACTCCACCGGGGAAGGTGCCAGCAAGGAGTTCTCTGGTAGTTTTTACATTGCTCCTCTAGGCATCGGAAAGACACCCCAAAAGTTGTTCTACCGGCTCTCTGGGCTGAGATGGGGAACCGCTGACTTTTTGACTAAGCCGGTGAAAAAACGTTCCAAACACACCCCGTGCACAACTCCACCGGGGAAGGTGCCAGCAAGGAGTTCTCTGGTAGTTTTTACATTGCTCCGCTAGGCAGCTGAAAGACACCACAAAAGTTGTTCTACCTGCTCTCTGGGCTGAGATGGGGAACCGCTGACTTTTTGACTAAGCCGGTGAAAAAACGTTCCAAACACACCCCGTGCACAACTCCACCGGGGAAGGTGCCAGCAAGGAGTTCTCTGGTAGTTTTTACATTGCTCCGCTAGGCAGCTGAAAGACACCACAAAAGTTGTTCTACCGGCTCTCTGGGCTGAGATGGGGAACCGCTGACTTTTTGACTAAGCCGGTGAAAAAACGTTCCAAACACACCCCGTGCACAAATCCACCGGGGAAGGTGCCAGCAAGGAGTTCTCTGGTAGTTTTTACATTGCTCCGCTAGGCAGCGGAAAGACACCACAAAAGTTGTTCTACCGGCTCTCTGGGCTGAGATGGGGAACCGCTGACTTTTTGACTAAGCCGGTGAAAAAACGTTCCAAACACACCCCGTGCACAACTCCACCGGGGAAGGTGCCAGCAAGGAGTTCTCTGGTAGTTTTTACATTGCTCCTCTAGGCAGCGGAAAGACACCACAAAAGTTGTTCTACCGGCTCTCTGGGCTGAGATGGGGAACCGCTGACTTTTTGACTAAGCCGGTGAAAAAACGTTCCAAACACACCCCGTGCACAACTCCACCGGGGAAGGTGCCAGCAAGGAGTTCTCTGGTAGTTTTTACATTGCTCCGCTAGGCAGCTGAAAGACACCACAAAAGTTGTTCTACCGGCTCTCTGGGCTGAGATGGGGAACCGCTGACTTTTTGACTAAGCCGGTGAAAAAACGTTCCAAACACACCCCGTGCACAACTCCACCGGGGAAGGTGCCAGCAAGGAGTTCTCTGATAGTTTTTACATTGCTCCGCTAGGCAGCTGAAAGACACCACAAAAGTTGTTCTACCGGCTCTCTGGGCTGAGATGGGGAACCGCTGACTTTTTGACTAAGCCGGTGAAAAAACGTTCCAAACACACCCCGTGCACAACTCCACCGGGGAAGGTGCCAGCAAGGAGTTCTCTGGTAGTTTTTACATTGCTCCGCTAGGCAGCGGAAAGACACCACAAAAGCTGTTCTACCGGCTTTCGGGGGTGAGATGGGGAACCGCTGACTTTTTGACTAAGCCGGTGAAAAAAACGTTCCAAACACACCCCGTGCACAACTCCACCGGGGAAGGTGCCAGCAAGGAGTTCTCTGGTAGTTTTTACATTGCTCCGCTAGGCAGCGGAAAGACACCACAAAAGTTGTTCTACCTGCTCTCTGGGCTGAGATGGGGAACCGCTGACTTTTTGACTAAGCCGGTGAAAAAACGTTCCAAACACACCCCGTGCACAACTCCACCGGGGAAGGTGCCAGCAAGGAGTTCTCTGGTAGTTTTTACATTGCTCCGCTAGGCAGCTGAAAGACACCACAAAAGTTGTTCTACCGGCTCTCTGGGCTGAGATAGGGAACCGCTGACTTTTTGACTAAGCCGGTGAAAAAACGTTCCAAACACACCCCGTGCACAACTCCACCGGGGAAGGTGCCAGCAAGGAGTTCTCTGGTAGTTTTTACATTGCTCCTCTAGGCATCGGAAAGACACCCCAAAAGTTGTTCTACCTGCTCTCTGGGCTGAGATGGGGAACCGCTGACTTTTTGACTAAGCCGGTGAAAAAACGTTCCAAACACACCCCGTGCACAACTCCACCGGGGAAGGTGCCAGCAAGGAGTTCTCTGGTAGTTTTTACATTGCTCCGCTAGGCAGCTGAAAGACACCACAAAAGTTGTTCTACCTGCTCTCTGGGCTGAGATGGGGAACCGCTGACTTTTTGACTAAGCCGGTGAAAAAACGTTCCAAACACAGCCCGTGCACAACTCCACCGGGGAAGGTGCCAGCAAGGAGTTCTCTGGTAGTTTTTACATTGCTCCGCTAGGCAGCTGAAAGACACCACAAAAGTTGTTCTACCTGCTCTCTGGGCTGAGATGGGGAACCGCTGACTTTTTGACTAAGCCGGTGAAAAAACGTTCCAAACACACCCCGTGCACAAATCCACCGGGGAAGGTGCCAGCAAGGAGTTCTCTGGTAGTTTTTACATTGCTCCGCTAGGCAGCGGAAAGACACCACAAAAGTTGTTCTACCGGCTCTCTGGGCTGAGATGGGGAACCGCTGACTTTTTGACTAAGCCGGTGAAAAAACGTTCCAAACACACCCCGTGCACAACTCCACCGGGGAAGGTGCCAGCAAGGAGTTCTCTGGTAGTTTTTACATTGCTCCTCTAGGCAGCGGAAAGACACCACAAAAGTTGTTCTACCGGCTCTCTGGGCTGAGATGGGGAACCGCTGACTTTTTGACTAAGCCGGTGAAAAAACGTTCCAAACACACCCCGTGCACAACTCCACCGGGGAAGGTGCCAGCAAGGAGTTCTCTGGTAGTTTTTACATTGCTCCGCTAGGCAGCTGAAAGACACCACAAAAGTTGTTCTACCGGCTCTCTGGGCTGAGATGGGGAACCGCTGACTTTTTGACTAAGCCGGTGAAAAAACGTTCCAAACACACCCCGTGCACAACTCCACCGGGGAAGGTGCCAGCAAGGAGTTCTCTGATAGTTTTTACATTGCTCCGCTAGGCAGCTGAAAGACACCACAAAAGTTGTTCTACCGGCTCTCTGGGCTGAGATGGGGAACCGCTGACTTTTTGACTAAGCCGGTGAAAAAACGTTCCAAACACACCCCGTGCACAACTCCACCGGGGAAGGTGCCAGCAAGGAGTTCTCTGGTAGTTTTTACATTGCTCCGCTAGGCAGCGGAAAGACACCACAAAAGCTGTTCTACCGGCTTTCGGGGGTGAGATGGGGAACCGCTGACTTTTTGACTAAGCCGGTGAAAAAAACGTTCCAAACACACCCCGTGCACAACTCCACCGGGGAAGGTGCCAGCAAGGAGTTCTCTGGTAGTTTTTACATTGCTCCGCTAGGCAGCGGAAAGACACCCCAAAAGTTGTTCTACCGGCTTTCGGGGGTGAGATGGGGAACCGCTGACTTTTTGACTAAGCCGTTGAAAAAAACGTTCCAAACACACCCCGTGCACAACTCCACCGGGGAAGGTGCCAGCAAGGAGTTCTCTGGTAGTTTTTACATTGCTCCGCTAGGCAGCGGAAAGACACCACAAAAGTTGTTCTACCTGCTCTCTGGGCTGAGATGGGGAACCGCTGACTTTTTGACTAAGCCGGTGAAAAAACGTTCCAAACACACCCCGTGCACAACTCCACCGGGGAAGGTGCCAGCAAGGAGTTCTCTGGTAGTTTTTACATTGCTCCGCTAGACAGCTGAAAGACACCACAAAAGTTGTTCTACCTGCTTTCTGGGCTGAGATGGGGAACCGCTGACTTTTTGACTAAGCCGGTGAAAAAAACGTTCCAAACACACCCCGTGCACAACTCCACCGGGGAAGGTGCCAGCAAGGAGTTCTCTGGTAGTTTTTACATTGCTCCGCTAGGCAGTGGAAAGACACCACAAAAGTTGTTCTACCTGCTCTCTGGGCTGAGATAGGGAACCGCTGACTTTTTGACTAAGCCGGTGAAAAAACGTTCCAAACACACCCCGTGCACAACTCCACCGGGGAAGGTGCCAGCAAGGAGTTCTCTGGTAGTTTTTACATTGCTCCGCTAGGCAGTGGAAAGACACCCCAAAAGTTGTTCTACCGGCTCTCTGGGCTGAGATAGGGAACCGCTGACTTTTTGACTAAGCCGGTGAAAAAACGTTCCAAACACACCCCGTGCACAACTCCACCGGGGAAGGTGCCAGCAAGGAGTTCTCTGGTAGTTTTTACATTGCTCCTCTAGGCATCGGAAAGACACCCCAAAAGTTGTTCTACCTGCTCTCTGGGCTGAGATGGGGAACCGCTGACTTTTTGACTAAGCCGGTGAAAAAACGTTCCAAACACACCCCGTGCACAACTCCACCGGGGAAGGTGCCAGCAAGGAGTTCTCTGGTAGTTTTTACATTTCTTCGCTAGGCAGCGGAAAGACACCCCGAAAGTTGTTCTACCTGCTCTCTGGGCTGAGATGGGGAACCGCTGACTTTTTGACTAAGCCGGTGAAAAAACGTTCCAAACACACCCCGTGCACAACTCCACCGGGGAAGGTGCCAGCAAGGAGTTCTCTGGTAGTTTTTACATTGCTCCGCTAGGCAGCGGAAAGACACCACAAAAGTTGTTCTACCGGCTCTCTGGGCTGAGATAGGGAACCGCTGACTTCTTGCCTAAGCCAGTGAAAAAACGTTCCAAACACACCCCGTGCACAACTCCACCGGGGAAGGTGCCAGCAAGGAGTTCTCTGGTAGTTTTTACATTGCTCCGCTAGGCAGCGGAAAGACACCACAAAAGTTGTTCTACCTGCTCTCTGGGCTGAGATGGGGAACCGCTGACTTTTTGACTAAGCCGGTGAAAAAACGTTCCAAACACACCCCGTGCACAACTCCACCGGGGAAGGTGCCAGCAAGGAGTTCTCTGGTAGTTTTTACATTGCTCCGCTAGGCAGCTGAAAGACACCACAAAAGTTGTTCTACCGGCTCTCTGGGCTGAGATGGGGAACTGCTGACTTTTTGACTAAGCCGGTGAAAAAACGTTCCAAACACAGCCCGTGCACAACTCCACCGGGGAAGGTGCCAGCAAGGAGTTCTCTGGTAGTTTTTACATTGCTCCGCTAGGCAGCTGAAAGACACCACAAAAGTTGTTCTACCGGCTCTCTGGGCTGAGATGGGGAACCGCTGACTTTTTGACTAAGCCGGTGAAAAAACGTTCCAAACACACCGCGTGCACAACTCCACCGGGGAAGGTGCCAGCAAGGAGTTCTATGGTAGTTTTTACATTGCTCCGCTAGGCAGCTGAAAGACACCACAAAAGTTGTTCTACCGGCTCTCTGGGCTGAGATGGGGAACCGCTGACTTTTTGACTAAGCCGGTGAAAAAAACGTTCCAAACACACCCCGTGCACAACTCCACCGGGGAAGGTGCCAGCAAGGAGTTCTCTGGTAGTTTTTACATTGCTCCGCTAGGCAGCTGAAAGACACCACAAAAGTTGTTCTACCGGCTCTCTGGGCTGAGATGGGGAACCGCTGACTTTTTGACTAAGCCGGTGAAAAAAACGTTCCAAACACACCCCGTGCACAACTCCACCGGGGAAGGTGCCAGCAAGGAGTTCTCTGGTAGTTTTTACATTGCTCCGCTAGGCAGCTGAAAGACACCACAAAAGTTGTTCTACCGGCTCTCTGGGCTGAGATGGGGAACCGCTGACTTTGTGACTAAGCCGGTGAAAAAACGTTCCAAACACACCCCGTGCACAACTCCACCGGGGAAGGTGCCAGCAAGGAGTTCTCTGGTAGTTTTTACATTGCTCCGCTAGGCAGCTGAAAGACACCACAAAAGTTGTTCTACCGGCTCTCTGGGCTGAGATGGGGAACTGCTGACTTTTTGACTAAGCCGGTGAAAAAACGTTCCAAACACAGCCCGTGCACAACTCCACCGGGGAAGGTGCCAGCAAGGAGTTCTCTGGTAGTTTTTACATTGCTCCGCTAGGCAGCTGAAAGACACCACAAAAGTTGTTCTACCGGCTCTCTGGGCTGAGATGGGGAACCGCTGACTTTTTGACTAAGCCGGTGAAAAAACGTTCCAAACACACCCCGTGCACAACTCCACCGGGGAAGGTGCCAGCAAGGAGTTCTCTGGTAGTTTTTACATTGCTCCGCTAGGCAGCTGAAAGACACCACAAAAGTTGTTCTACCGGCTCTCTGGGCTGAGATGGGGAACCGCTGACTTTTTGACTAAGCCGGTGAAAAAAACGTTCCAAACACACCCCGTGCACAACTCCACCGGGGAAGGTGCCAGCAAGGAGTTCTCTGGTAGTTTTTACATTGCTCCGCTAGGCAGCCGAAAGACACCACAAAAGTTGTTCTACCGGCTCTCTGGGCTGAGATGGGGAACCGCTGACTTTTTGACTAAGCCGGTGAAAAAAACGTTCCAAACACACCCCGTGCACAACTCCACCGGGGAAGGTGCCAGCAAGGAGTTCTCTGGTAGTTTTTACATTGCTCCGCTAGGCAGCTGAAAGACACCACAAAAGTTGTTCTACCGGCTCTCTGGGCTGAGATGGGGAACCGCTGACTTTTTGACTAAGCCGGTGAAAAAACGTTCCAAACACACCCCGTGCACAACTCCACCGGGGAAGGTGCCAGCAAGGAGTTCTCTGGTAGTTTTTACATTGCTCCGCTAGGCAGCTGAAAGACACCACAAAAGTTGTTCTACCGGCTCTCTGGGCTGAGATGGGGAACCGCTGACTTTTTGACTAAGCCGGTGAAAAAACGTTCCAAACACACCCCGTGCACAACTCCACCGGGGAAGGTGCCAGCAAGGAGTTCTCTGGTAGTTTTTACATTGCTCCGCTAGGCAGCTGAAAGACACCACAAAAGTTGTTCTACCTGCTCTCTGGGCTGAGATGGGGAACCGCTGACTTTTTGACTAAGCCGGTGAAAAAACGTTCCAAACACACCCCGTGCACAACTCCACCGGGGAAGGTGCCAGCAAGGAGTTCTCTGGTAGTTTTTACATTGCTCCTCTAGGCAGCGGAAAGACACCACAAAAGTTGTTCTACCGGCTCTCTGGGCTGAGATGGGGAACCGCTGACTTTTTGACTAAGCCGGTGAAAAAACGTTCCAAACACACCCCGTGCACAACTCCACCGGGGAAGGTGCCAGCAAGGAGTTCTCTGGTAGTTTTTACATTGCTCCGCTAGGCAGCTGAAAGACACCACAAAAGTTGTTCTACCGGCTCTCTGGGCTGAGATGGGGAACCGCTGACTTTTTGACTAAGCCGGTGAAAAAAACGTTCCAAACACACCCCGTGCACAACTCCACCGGGGAAGGTGCCAGCAAGGAGTTCTCTGGTAGTTTTTACATTGCTCCGCTAGGCAGCCGAAAGACACCACAAAAGTTGTTCTACCGGCTCTCTGGGCTGAGATGGGGAACCGCTGACTTTTTGACTAAGCCGGTGAAAAAAACGTTCCAAACACACCCCGTGCACAACTCCACCGGGGAAGGTGCCAGCAAGGAGTTCTCTGGTAGTTTTTACATTGCTCCGCTAGGCAGCTGAAAGACACCACAAAAGTTGTTCTACCGGCTCTCTGGGCTGAGATGGGGAACCGCTGACTTTTTGACTAAGCCGGTGAAAAAACGTTCCAAACACACCCCGTGCACAACTCCACCGGGGAAGGTGCCAGCAAGGAGTTCTCTGGTAGTTTTTACATTGCTCCGCTAGGCAGCTGAAAGACACCACAAAAGTTGTTCTACCGGCTCTCTGGGCTGAGATGGGGAACCGCTGACTTTTTGACTAAGCCGGTGAAAAAAAGTTCCAAACACACCCCGTGCACAACTCCACCGGGGAAGGTGCCAGCAAGGAGTTCTCTGGTAGTTTTTACATTGCTCCGCTAGGCAGCTGAAAGACACCACAAAAGTTGTTCTACCTGCTCTCTGGGCTGAGATGGGGAACCGCTGACTTTTTGACTAAGCCGGTGAAAAAACGTTCCAAACACACCCCGTGCACAACTCCACCGGGGAAGGTGCCAGCAAGGAGTTCTCTGGTAGTTTTTACATTGCTCCGCTAGGCAGCGGAAAGACACCACAAAAGTTGTTCTACCTGCTCTCTGGGCTGAGATGGGGAACCGCTGACTTTTTGACTAAGCCGGTGAAAAAAACGTTCCAAACACACCCCGTGCACAACTCCACCGGGGAAGGTGCCAGCAAGTAGTTCTCTGGTAGTTTTTACATTGCTCCGCTAGGCAGCGGAAAGACACCACAAAAGTTGTTCTACCGGCTCTCTGGGATGAGATGGGGAACCGCTGACTTTTTGACTAAGCCGGTGAAAAAACGTTCCAAACACACCCCGTGCACAACTCCACCGGGGAAGGTGCCAGCAAGGAGTTCTCTGGTAGTTTTTACATTGCTCCGCTAGGCAGCTGAAAGACACCACAAAAGTTGTTCTAACCTGCTCTCTGGGCTGAGATGGGGAACCGCTGACTTTTTGACTAAGCCGGTGAAAAAAACGTTCCAAACACACCCCGTGCACAACTCCACCGGGGAAGGTGCCAGCAAGGAGTTCTCTGGTAGTTTTTACATTGCTCCGCTAGGCAGCGGAAAGACACCACAAAAGTTGTTCTACCTGCTCTCTGGGCTGAGATGGGGAACCGCTGACTTTTTGACTAAGCCGGTGAAAAAACGTTCCAAACACACCCCGTGCACAACTCCACCGGGGAAGGTGCCAGCAAGGAGTTCTCTGGTAGTTTTTACATTGCTCCTCTAGGCAGCGGAAAGACACCACAAAAGTTGTTCTACCGGCTCTCTGGGCTGAGATGGGGAACCGCTGACTTTGTGACTAAGCCGGTGAAAAAACGTTCCAAACACACCCCGTGCACAACTCCACCGGGGAAGGTGCCAGCAAGGAGTTCTCTGGTAGTTTTTACATTGCTCCGCTAGGCAGCTGAAAGACACCACAAAAGTTGTTCTACCGGCTCTCTGGGCTGAGATGGGGAACCGCTGACTTTTTGACTAAGCCGGTGAAAAAACGTTCCAAACACACCCCGTGCACAACTCCACCGGGGAAGGTGCCAGCAAGGAGTTCTCTGGTAGTTTTTACATTGCTCCGCTAGGCAGCTGAAAGACACCACAAAAGTTGTTCTACCGGCTCTCTGGGCTGAGATGGGGAACCGCTGACTTTTTGACTAAGCCGGTGAAAAAACGTTCCAAACACACCCCGTGCACAACTCCACCGGGGAAGGTGCCAGCAAGGAGTTCTCTGGTAGTTTTTACATTGCTCCGCTAGGCAGCGGAAAGACACCACAAAAGTTGTTCTACCTGCTCTCTGGGCTGAGATGGGGAACCGCTGACTTTTTGACTAAGCCGGTGAAAAAACGTTCCAAACACACCCCGTGCACAACTCCACCGGGGAAGGTGCCAGCAAGGAGTTCTCTGGTAGTTTTTACATTGCTCCGCTAGGCAGCGGAAAGACACCACAAAAGTTGTTCTACCTGCTCTCTGGGCTGAGATGGGGAACCGCTGACTTTTTGACTAAGCCGGTGAAAAAACGTTCCAAACACACCCCGTGCACAACTCCACCGGGGAAGGTGCCAGCAAGGAGTTCTCTGGTAGTTTTTACATTGCTCCGCTAGGCAGCGGAAAGACACCACAAAAGTTGTTCTACCTGCTCTCTGGGCTGAGATGGGGAACCGCTGACTTTTTGACTAAGCCGGTGAAAAAACGTTCCAAACACACCCCGTGCACAACTCCACCGGGGAAGGTGCCAGCAAGGAGTTCTCTGGTAGTTTTTACATTGCTCCGCTAGGCAGCGGAAAGACACCACAAAAGTTGTTCTACCTGCTCTCTGGGCTGAGATGGGGAACCGCTGACTTTTTGACTAAGCCGGTGAAAAAAACGTTCCAAACACACCCCGTGCACAACTCCACCGGGGAAGGTGCCAGCAAGGAGTTCTCTGGTAGTTTTTACATTGCTCCGCTAGGCAGCCGAAAGACACCACAAAAGTTGTTCTACCGGCTCTCTGGGCTGAGATGGGGAACCGCTGACTTTTTGACTAAGCCGGTGAAAAAAACGTTCCAAACACACCCCGTGCACAACTCCACCGGGGAAGGTGCCAGCAAGGAGTTCTCTGGTAGTTTTTACATTGCTCCGCTAGGCAGCGGAAAGACACCACAAAAGTTGTTCTACCTGCTCTCTGGGCTGAGATGGGGAACCGCTGACTTTTTGACTAAGCCGGTGAAAAAACGTTCCAAACACACCCCGTGCACAACTCCACCGGGGAAGGTGCCAGCAAGGAGTTCTCTGGTAGTTTTTACATTGCTCCGCTAGGCAGCGGAAAGACACCACAAAAGTTGTTCTACCTGCTCTCTGGGCTGAGATGGGGAACCGCTGACTTTTTGACTAAGCCGGTGAAAAAACGTTCCAAACACACCCCGTGCACAACTCCACCGGGGAAGGTGCCAGCAAGGAGTTCTCTGGTAGTTTTTACATTGCTCCGCTAGGCAGCTGAAAGACACCACAAAAGTTGTTCTACCTGCTCTCTGGGCTGAGATGGGGAACCGCTGACTTTTTGACTAAGCCGGTGAAAAAACGTTCCAAACACACCCCGTGCACAACTCCACCGGGGAAGGTGCCAGCAAGGAGTTCTCTGGTAGTTTTTACATTGCTCCGCTAGGCAGCGGAAAGACACCACAAAAGTTGTTCTACCTGCTCTCTGGGCTGAGATGGGGAACCGCTGACTTTTTGACTAAGCCGGTGAAAAAACGTTCCAAACACACCCCGTGCACAACTCCACCGGGGAAGGTGCCAGCAAGGAGTTCTCTGGTAGTTTTTACATTGCTCCGCTAGGCAGCGGAAAGACACCACAAAAGTTGTTCTACCGGCTCTCTGGGCTGAGATGGGGAACCGCTGACTTTTTGACTAAGCCGGTGAAAAAACGTTCCAAACACACCCCGTGCACAACTCCACCGGGGAAGGTGCCAGCAAGGAGTTCTCTGGTAGTTTTTACATTGCTCCGCTAGGCAGCTGAAAGACACCACAAAAGTTGTTCTACCTGCTCTCTGGGCTGAGATGGGGAACCGCTGACTTTTTGACTAAGCCGGTGAAAAAACGTTCCAAACACACCCCGTGCACAACTCCACCGGGGAAGGTGCCAGCAAGGAGTTCTCTGGTAGTTTTTACATTGCTCCGCTAGGCAGCGGAAAGACACCACAAAAGTTGTTCTACCTGCTCTCTGGGCTGAGATGGGGAACCGCTGACTTTTTGACTAAGCCGGTGAAAAAACGTTCCAAACACACCCCGTGCACAACTCCACCGGGGAAGGTGCCAGCAAGGAGTTCTCTGGTAGTTTTTACATTGCTCCGCTAGGCAGCGGAAAGACACCACAAAAGTTGTTCTACCTGCTCTCTGGGCTGAGATGGGGAACCGCTGACTTTTTGACTAAGCCGGTGAAAAAACGTTCCAAACACACCCCGTGCACAACTCCACCGGGGAAGGTGCCAGCAAGTAGTTCTCTGGTAGTTTTTACATTGCTCCGCTAGGCAGCGGAAAGACACCACAAAAGTTGTTCTACCTGCTCTCTGGGCTGAGATGGGGAACCGCTGACTTTTTGACTAAGCCGGTGAAAAAACGTTCCAAACACACCCCGTGCACAACTCCACCGGGGAAGGTGCCAGCAAGGAGTTCTCTGGTAGTTTTTACATTGCTCCGCTAGGCAGCGGAAAGACACCACAAAAGTTGTTCTACCGGCTCTCTGGGCTGAGATGGGGAACCGCTGACTTTTTGACTAAGCCGGTGAAAAAACGTTCCAAACACACCCCGTGCACAACTCCACCGGGGAAGGTGCCAGCAAGGAGTTCTCTGGTAGTTTTTACATTGCTCCGCTAGGCAGCTGAAAGACACCACAAAAGTTGTTCTACCTACTCTGTGGGCTGAGATGGGGAACCGCTGACTTTTTGACTAAGCCGGAGAAAAAAACGTTCCAAACACACCCCGTGCACAACTCCACCGGGGAAGGTGCCAGCAAGGAGTTCTCTGGTAGTTTTTACATTGCTCCGCTAGGCAGCGGAAAGACACCACAAAAGTTGTTCTACCTGCTCTCTGGGCTGAGATGGGGAACCGCTGACTTTTTGACTAAGCCGGTGAAAAAACGTTCCAAACACACCCCGTGCACAACTCCACCGGGGAAGGTGCCAGCAAGGAGTTCTCTGGTAGTTTTTACATTGCTCCGCTAGGCAGCTGAAAGACACCACAAAAGTTGTTCTACCTGCTCTCTGGGCTGAGATGGGGAACCGCTGACTTTTTGACTAAGCCGGTGAAAAAACGTTCCAAACACACCCCGTGCACAACTCCACCGGGGAAGGTGCCAGCAAGGAGTTCTCTGGTAGTTTTTACATTGCTCCGCTAGGCAGCGGAAAGACACCACAAAAGTTGTTCTACCTGCTCTCTGGGCTGAGATGGGGAACCGCTGACTTTTTGACTAAGCCCGTGAAAAAACGTTCCAAACACACCCCGTGCACAATTCCACCGGGGAAGGTGCCAGCAAGGAGTTCTCTGGTAGTTTTTACATTGCTCCGCTAGGCAGCTGAAAGACACCACAAAAGTTGTTCTACCGGCTCTCTGGGCTGAGACGGGGAACCGCTGACTTTTTGACTAAGCCGGTGAAAAAACGTTCCAAACACACCCCGTGCACAACTCCACCGGGGAAGGTGCCAGCAAGGAGTTCTCTGGTAGGTTTTACATTGCTCCGCTAGGCAGCGGAAAGACACCACAAAAGTTGTTCTACCGGCTCTCTGGGCTGAGATGGGGAACCGCTGACTTTTTGACTAAGCCGGTGAAAAAACGTTCCAAACACACCCCGTGCACAACTCCACCGGGGAAGGTGCCAGCAAGGAGTTCTCTGGTAGTTTTTACATTGCTCCGCTAGGCAGCGGAAAGACACCACAAAAGTTGTTCTACCTGCTCTCTGGGCTGAGATGGGGAACCGCTGACTTTTTGACTAAGCCGGTGAAAAAACGTTCCAAACACACCCCGTGCACAACTCCACCGGGGAAGGTGCCAGCAAGGAGTTCTCTGGTAGTTTTTACATTGCTCCGCTAGGCAGCGGAAAGACACCACAAAAGTTGTTCTACCGGCTCTCTGGGCTGAGATGGGGAACCGCTGACTTTTTGACTAAGCCGGTGAAAAAACGTTCCAAACACACCCCGTGCACAACTCCACCGGGGAAGGTGCCAGCAAGGAGTTCTCTGGTAGTTTTTACATTGCTCCGCTAGGCAGCGGAAAGACACCACAAAAGTTGTTCTACCGGCTCTCTGGGCTGAGATGGGGAACCGCTGACTTTTTGACTAAGCCGGTGAAAAAACGTTCCAAACACACCCCGTGCACAATTCCACCGGGGAAGGTGCCAGCAAGGAGTTCTCTGGTAGTTTTTACATTGCTCCGCTAGGCAGCGGAAAGACACCCCAAAAGTTGTTCTACCTGCTCTGTGGGCTGAGATGGGGAACCGCTGACTTTTTGACTAAGCCGGTGAAAAAACGTTCCAAACACACCCCGTGCACAACTCCACCGGGGAAGGTGCCAGCAAGGAGTTCTCTGGTAGTTTTTACATTGCTCCGCTAGGCAGCTGAAAGACACCACAAAAGTTGTTCTACCGGCTCTCTGGGCTGAGATGGGGAACCGCTGACTTTTTGACTAAGCCGGTGAAAAAACGTTCCAAACACACCCCGTGCACAACTCCACCGGGGAAGGTGCCAGCAAGGAGTTCTCTGGTAGTTTTTACATTGCTCCTCTAGGCATCGGAAAGACACCACAAAAGTTGTTCTACCGGCTCTCTGGGCTGAGATGGGGAACCGCTGACTTTTTGACTAAGCCGGTGAAAAAACGTTCCAAACACACCCCGTGCACAACTCCACCGGGGAAGGTGCCAGCAAGGAGTTCTCTGGTAGTTTTTACATTGCTCCGCTAGGCAGCTGAAAGACACCACAAAAGTTGTTCTACCGGCTCTCTGGGCTGAGATGGGGAACCGCTGACTTTTTGACTAAGCCGGTGAAAAAACGTTCCAAACACACCCCGTGCACAACTCCACCGGGGAAGGTGCCAGCAAGGAGTTCTCTGGTAGTTTTTACATTGCTCCGCTAGGCAGCTGAAAGACACCACAAAAGTTGTTCTACCGGCTCTCTGGGCTGAGATGGGGAACCGCTGACTTTTTGACTAAGCCGGTGAAAAAACGTTCCAAACACACCCCGTGCACAACTCCACCGGGGAAGGTGCCAGCAAGGAGTTCTCTGGTAGGTTTTACATTGCTCCGCTAGGCAGCTGAAAGACACCACAAAAGTTGTTCTACCTGCTCTCTGGGCTGAGATGGGGAACCGCTGACTTTTTGACTAAGCCGGTGAAAAAACGTTCCAAACACACCCCGTGCACAACTCCACCGGGGAAGGTGCCAGCAAGGAGTTCTCTGGTAGGTTTTACATTGCTCCGCTAGGCAGCGGAAAGACACCACAAAAGTTGTTCTACCGGCTCTCTGGGCTGAGATGGGGAACCGCTGACTTTTTGACTAAGCCGGTGAAAAAACGTTCCAAACACACCCCGTGCACAACTCCACCGGGGAAGGTGCCAGCAAGGAGTTCTCTGGTAGTTTTTACATTGCTCCGCTAGGCAGCTGAAAGACACCACAAAAGTTGTTCTACCGGCTCTCTGGGCTGAGATGGGGAACCGCTGACTTTTTGACTAAGCCGGTGAAAAA
Source organism: Falco punctatus (assembly GCF_963210335.1). Classification (NCBI taxonomy): domain Eukaryota; kingdom Metazoa; phylum Chordata; class Aves; order Falconiformes; family Falconidae; genus Falco; species Falco punctatus. The sequence continues at coordinate 33,294 of NW_027660161.1, forward strand.
ACGTTCCAAACACACCCCGTGCACAACTCCACCGGGGAAGGTGCCAGCAAGGAGTTCTCTGGTAGGTTTTACATTGCTCCGCTAGGCAGCGGAAAGACACCACAAAAGTTGTTCTACCTGCTCTCTGGGCTGAGATGGGGAACCGCTGACTTTTTGACTAAGCCGGTGAAAAAACGTTCCAAACACACCCCGTGCACAACTCCACCGGGGAAGGTGCCAGCAAGGAGTTCTCTGGTAGTTTTTACATTGCTCCGCTAGGCAGCGGAAAGACACCACAAAAGTTGTTCTACCTGCTCTCTGGGCTGAGATGGGGAACCGCTGACTTTTTGACTAAGCCGGTGAAAAAACGTTCCAAACACACCCCGTGCACAATTCCACCGGGGAAGGTGCCAGCAAGGAGTTCTCTGGTAGTTTTTACATTGCTCCGCTAGGCAGCGGAAAGACACCACAAAAGTTGTTCTACCTGCTCTCTGGGCTGAGATGGGGAACCGCTGACTTTTTGACTAAGCCGGTGAAAAAACGTTCCAAACACACCCCGTGCACAACTCCACCGGGGAAGGTGCCAGCAAGGAGTTCTCTGGTAGTTTTTACATTGCTCCGCTAGGCAGCTGAAAGACACCACAAAAGTTGTTCTACCGGCTCTCTGGGCTGAGATGGGGAACCGCTGACTTTTTGACTAAGCCGGTGAAAAAACGTTCCAAACACACCCCGTGCACAACTCCACCGGGGAAGGTGCCAGCAAGGAGTTCTCTGGTAGTTTTTACATTGCTCCTCTAGGCAGCGGAAAGACACCACAAAAGTTGTTCTACCGGCTCTCTGGGCTGAGATGGGGAACCGCTGACTTTTTGACTAAGCCGGTGAAAAAACGTTCCAAACACACCCCGTGCACAACTCCACCGGGGAAGGTGCCAGCAAGGAGTTCTCTGGTAGTTTTTACATTGCTCCGCTAGGCAGCTGAAAGACACCACAAAAGTTGTTCTACCGGCTCTCTGGGCTGAGATGGGGAACCGCTGACTTTTTGACTAAGCCGGTGAAAAATCGTTCCAAACACACCCCGTGCACAACTCCACCGGGGAAGGTGCCAGCAAGGAGTTCTCTGGTAGTTTTTACATTGCTCCGCTAGGCAGCTGAAAGACACCACAAAAGTTGTTCTACCTGCTTTCTGGGCTGAGATGGGGAACCGCTGACTTTTTGACTAAGCCGGTGAAAAAAACATTCCAAACACACCCCGTGCACAACTCCACCGGGGAAGGTGCCAGCAAGGAGTTCTCTGGTAGTTTTTACATTGCTCCGCTAGGCAGCTGAAAGACACCACAAAAGTTGTTCTACCGGCTCTCTGGGCTGAGATGGGGAACCGCTGACTTTTTGACTAAGCCGGTGAAAAAACGTTCCAAACACACCCCGTGCACAACTCCACCGGGGAAGGTGCCAGCAAGGAGTTCTCTGGTAGTTTTTACATTGCTCCGCTAGGCAGCGGAAAGACACCACAAAAGTTGTTCTACCTGCTCTCTGGGCTGAGATGGGGAACCGCTGACTTTTTGACTAAGCCGGTGAAAAAAAGTTCCAAACACACCCCGTGCACAACTCCACCGGGGAAGGTGCCAGCAAGGAGTTCTCTGGTAGTTTTTACATTGCTCCGCTAGGCAGCTGAAAGACACCACAAAAGTTGTTCTACCTGCTCTCTGGGCTGAGATGGGGAACCGCTGACTTTTTGACTAAGCCGGTGAAAAAAACGTTCCAAACACACCCCGTGCACAACTCCACCGGGGAAGGTGCCAGCAAGGAGTTCTCTGGTAGTTTTTACATTGCTCCGCTAGGCAGCTGAAAGACACCACAAAAGTTGTTCTACCTGCTCTCTGGGCTGAGATGGGGAACCGCTGACTTTTTGACTAAGCCGGTGAAAAAACGTTCCAAACACACCCCGTGCACAACTCCACCGGGGAAGGTGCCAGCAAGGAGTTCTCTGGTAGTTTTTACATTGCTCCTCTAGGCAGCGGAAAGACACCACAAAAGTTGTTCTACCGGCTCTCTGGGCTGAGATGGGGAACCGCTGACTTTGTGACTAAGCCGGTGAAAAAACGTTCCAAACACACCCCGTGCACAACTCCACCGGGGAAGGTGCCAGCAAGGAGTTCTCTGGTAGGTTTTACATTGCTTCGCTAGGCAGCTGAAAGACACCACAAAAGTTGTTCTACCGGCTCTCTGGGCTGAGATGGGGAACCGCTGACTTTTTGACTAAGCCGGTGAAAAAACGTTCCAAACACACCCCGTGCACAACTCCACCGGGGAAGGTGCCAGCAAGGAGTTCTCTGATAGTTTTTACATTGCTCCGCTAGGCAGCTGAAAGACACCACAAAAGTTGTTCTACCGGCTCTCTGGGCTGAGATGGGGAACCGCTGACTTTTTGACTAAGCCGGTGAAAAAACGTTCCAAACACACCCCGTGCACAACTCCACCGGGGAAGGTGCCAGCAAGGAGTTCTCTGGTAGTTTTTACATTGCTCCGCTAGGCAGCGGAAAGACACCACAAAAGTTGTTCTACCTGCTCTCTGGGCTGAGATGGGGAACCGCTGACTTTTTGACTAAGCCGGTGAAAAAACGTTCCAAACACACCCCGTGCACAACTCCACCGGGGAAGGTGCCAGCAAGGAGTTCTCTGGTAGTTTTTACATTGCTCCGCTAGGCAGCGGAAAGACACCACAAAAGTTGTTCTACCGGCTTTCGGGGGTGAGATGGGGAACCGCTGACTTTTTGACTAAGCCGGTGAAAAAAACGTTCCAAACACACCCCGTGCACAACTCCACCGGGGAAGGTGCCAGCAAGGAGTTCTCTGGTAGTTTTTACATTGCTCCGCTAGGCAGCGGAAAGACACCACAAAAGTTGTTCTACCTGCTCTCTGGGCTGAGATGGGGAACCGCTGACTTTTTGACTAAGCCGGTGAAAAAACGTTCCAAACACACCCCGTGCACAACTCCACCGGGGAAGGTGCCAGCAAGGAGTTCTCTGGTAGTTTTTACATTGCTCCGCTAGGCAGCGGAAAGACACCACAAAAGTTGTTCTACCTGCTCTCTGGGCTGAGATGGGGAACCGCTGACTTTTTGACTAAGCTGGTGAAAAAAGTTCCAAACACACCCCGTGCACAACTCCACCGGGGAAGGTGCCAGCAAGGAGTTCTCTGGTAGTTTTTACATTGCTCCGCTAGGCAGCTGAAAGACACCACAAAAGTTGTTCTACCGGCTCTCTGGGCTGAGATGGGGAACCGCTGACTTTTTGACTAAGCCGGTGAAAAAACGTTCCAAACACACCCCGTGCACAACTCCACCGGGGAAGGTGCCAGCAAGGAGTTCTCTGGTAGTTTTTACATTGCTCCGCTAGGCAGCGGAAAGACACCACAAAAGTTGTTCTACCTGCTCTCTGGGCTGAGATGGGGAACCGCTGACTTTTTGACTAAGCCGGTGAAAAAACGTTCCAAACACACCCCGTGCACAACTCCACCGGGGAAGGTGCCAGCAAGGAGTTCTCTGGTAGTTTTTACATTGCTCCGCTAGGCAGCGGAAAGACACCACAAAAGTTGTTCTACCTGCTCTCTGGGCTGAGATGGGGAACCGCTGACTTTTTGACTAAGCCGGTGAAAAAAACGTTCCAAACACACCCCGTGCACAACTCCACCGGGGAAGGTGCCAGCAAGGAGTTCTCTGTTAGTTTTTACATTGCTCCGCTAGGCAGCGGAAAGACACCACAAAAGTTGTTCTACCTGCTCTCTGGGCTGAGATGGGGAACCGCTGACTTTTTGACTAAGCCGGTGAAAAAACGTTCCAAACACACCCCGTGCACAACTCCACCGGGGAAGGTGCCAGCAAGGAGTTCTCTGGTAGTTTTTACATTGCTCCGCTAGGCAGCGGAAAGACACCCCAAAAGTTGTTCTACCTGCTCTGTGGGCTGAGATGGGGAACCGCTGACTTTTTGACTAAGCCGGTGAAAAAAACGTTCCAAACACACCCCGTGCACAACTCCACCGGGGAAGGTGCCAGCAAGGAGTTCTCTGGTAGTTTTTACATTGCTCCGCTAGGCAGCGGAAAGACACCACAAAAGTTGTTCTACCTGCTCTCTGGGCTGAGATGGGGAACCGCTGACTTTTTGACTAAGCCGGTGAAAAAACGTTCCAAACACACCCCGTGCACAACTCCACCGGGGAAGGTGCCAGCAAGGAGTTCTCTGGTAGTTTTTACATTGCTCCTCTAGGCAGCGGAAAGACACCACAAAAGTTGTTCTACCGGCTCTCTGGGCTGAGATGGGGAACCGCTGACTTTGTGACTAAGCCGGTGAAAAAACGTTCCAAACACACCCCGTGCACAACTCCACCGGGGAAGGTGCCAGCAAGGAGTTCTCTGGTAGTTTTTACATTGCTCCGCTAGGCAGCTGAAAGACACCACAAAAGTTGTTCTACCGGCTCTCTGGGCTGAGATGGGGAACCGCTGACTTTTTGACTAAGCCGGTGAAAAAACGTTCCAAACACACCCCGTGCACAACTCCACCGGGGAAGGTGCCAGCAAGGAGTTCTCTGGTAGTTTTTACATTGCTCCGCTAGGCATCGGAAAGACACCACAAAAGTTGTTCTACCTGCTCTCTGGGCTGAGATGGGGAACCGCTGACTTTTTGACTAAGCCGGTGAAAAAACGTTCCAAACACACCCCGTGCACAACTCCACCGGGGAAGGTGCCAGCAAGGAGTTCTCTGGTAGTTTTTACATTGCTCCTCTAGGCAGCGGAAAGACACCACAAAAGTTGTTCTACCGGCTCTCTGGGCTGAGATGGGGAACCGCTGACTTTGTGACTAAGCCGGTGAAAAAACGTTCCAAACACACCCCGTGCACAACTCCACCGGGGAAGGTGCCAGCAAGGAGTTCTCTGGTAGTTTTTACATTGCTCCGCTAGGCAGCTGAAAGACACCACAAAAGTTGTTCTACCGGCTCTCTGGGCTGAGATGGGGAACCGCTGACTTTTTGACTAAGCCGGTGAAAAAACGTTCCAAACACACCCCGTGCACAACTCCACCGGGGAAGGTGCCAGCAAGGAGTTCTCTGGTAGTTTTTACATTGCTCCTCTAGGCAGCGGAAAGACACCACAAAAGTTGTTCTACCGGCTCTCTGGGCTGAGATGGGGAACCGCTGACTTTGTGACTAAGCCGGTGAAAAAACGTTCCAAACACACCCCGTGCACAACTCCACCGGGGAAGGTGCCAGCAAGGAGTTCTCTGGTAGTTTTTACATTGCTCCGCTAGGCAGCGGAAAGACACCACAAAAGTTGTTCTACCTGCTCTCTGGGCTGAGATGGGGAACCGCTGACTTTTTGACTAAGCCGGTGAAAAAACGTTCCAAACACACCCCGTGCACAACTCCACCGGGGAAGGTGCCAGCAAGGAGTTCTCTGGTAGTTTTTACATTGCTCCGCTAGGCAGCGGAAAGACACCACAAAAGTTGTTCTACCTGCTCTCTGGGCTGAGATGGGGAACCGCTGACTTTTTGACTAAGCCGGTGAAAAAAACGTTCCAAACACACCCCGTGCACAACTCCACCGGGGAAGGTGCCAGCAAGGAGTTCTCTGTTAGTTTTTACATTGCTCCGCTAGGCAGCTGAAAGACACCACAAAAGTTGTTCTACCTGCTCTCTGGGCTGAGATGGGGAACCGCTGACTTTTTGACTAAGCCGGTGAAAAAACGTTCCAAACACACCCCGTGCACAACTCCACCGGGGAAGGTGCCAGCAAGGAGTTCTCTGGTAGTTTTTACATTGCTCCGCTAGGCAGCGGAAAGACACCCCAAAAGTTGTTCTACCTGCTCTCTGGGCTGAGATGGGGAACCGCTGACTTTTTGACTAAGCCGGTGAAAAAAACGTTCCAAACACACCCCGTGCACAACTCCACCGGGGAAGGTGCCAGCAAGTAGTTCTCTGGTAGTTTTTACATTGCTCCGCTAGGCATCGGAAAGACACCACAAAAGTTGTTCTACCTGCTCTCTGGGCTGAGATGGGGAACCGCTGACTTTTTGACTAAGCCGGTGAAAAAACGTTCCAAACACACCCCGTGCACAACTCCACCGGGGAAGGTGCCAGCAAGGAGTTCTCTGGTAGTTTTTACATTGCTCCTCTAGGCAGCGGAAAGACACCACAAAAGTTGTTCTACCGGCTCTCTGGGCTGAGATGGGGAACCGCTGACTTTGTGACTAAGCCGGTGAAAAAACGTTCCAAACACACCCCGTGCACAACTCCACCGGGGAAGGTGCCAGCAAGGAGTTCTCTGGTAGTTTTTACATTGCTCCGCTAGGCAGCTGAAAGACACCACAAAAGTTGTTCTACCGGCTCTCTGGGCTGAGATGGGGAACCGCTGACTTTTTGACTAAGCCGGTGAAAAAACGTTCCAAACACACCCCGTGCACAACTCCACCGGGGAAGGTGCCAGCAAGGAGTTCTCTGGTAGTTTTTACATTGCTCCTCTAGGCAGCGGAAAGACACCACAAAAGTTGTTCTACCGGCTCTCTGGGCTGAGATGGGGAACCGCTGACTTTGTGACTAAGCCGGTGAAAAAACGTTCCAAACACACCCCGTGCACAACTCCACCGGGGAAGGTGCCAGCAAGGAGTTCTCTGGTAGGTTTTACATTGCTCCGCTAGGCAGCTGAAAGACACCACAAAAGTTGTTCTACCGGCTCTCTGGGCTGAGATGGGGAATCGCTGACTTTTTGACTAAGCCGGTGAAAAAACGTTCCAAACACACCCCGTGCACAACTCCACCGGGGAAGGTGCCAGCAAGGAGTTCTCTGATAGTTTTTACATTGCTCCGCTAGGCAGCTGAAAGACACCACAAAAGTTGTTCTACCGGCTCTCTGGGCTGAGATGGGGAACCGCTGACTTTTTGACTAAGCCGGTGAAAAAACGTTCCAAACACACCCCGTGCACAATTCCACCGGGGAAGGTGCCAGCAAGGAGTTCTCTGGTAGTTTTTACATTGCTCCGCTAGGCAGCGGAAAGACACCACAAAAGTTGTTCTACCTGCTCTCTGGGCTGAGATGGGGAACCGCTGACTTTTTGACTAAGCCGGTGAAAAAACGTTCCAAACACACCCCGTGCACAACTCCACCGGGGAAGGTGCCAGCAAGGAGTTCTCTGGTAGTTTTTACATTGCTCCGCTAGGCAGCTGAAAGACACCACAAAAGTTGTTCTACCGGCTTTCGGGGGTGAGATGGGGAACCGCTGACTTTTTGACTAAGCCGGTGAAAAAAACGTTCCAAACACACCCCGTGCACAACTCCACCGGGGAAGGTGCCAGCAAGGAGTTCTCTGGTAGTTTTTACATTGCTCCGCTAGGCAGCGGAAAGACACCACAAAAGTTGTTCTACCTGCTCTCTGGGCTGAGATGGGGAACCGCTGACTTTTTGACTAAGCCGGTGAAAAAAACGTTCCAAACACACCCCGTGCACAACTCCACCGGGGAAGGTGCCAGCAAGGAGTTCTCTGGTAGTTTTTACATTGCTCCGCTAGGCAGCTGAAAGACACCACAAAAGTTGTTCTACCTGCTCTCTGGGCTGAGATGGGGAACCGCTGACTTTTTGACTAAGCCGGTGAAAAAACGTTCCAAACACACCCCGTGCACAACTCCACCGGGGAAGGTGCCAGCAAGGAGTTCTCTGGTAGTTTTTACATTGCTCCTCTAGGCAGCGGAAAGACACCACAAAAGTTGTTCTACCGGCTCTCTGGGCTGAGATGGGGAACCGCTGACTTTGTGACTAAGCCGGTGAAAAAACGTTCCAAACACACCCCGTGCACAACTCCACCGGGGAAGGTGCCAGCAAGGAGTTCTCTGGTAGGTTTTACATTGCTCCGCTAGGCAGCTGAAAGACACCACAAAAGTTGTTCTACCGGCTCTCTGGGCTGAGATGGGGAACCGCTGACTTTTTGACTAAGCCGGTGAAAAAACGTTCCAAACACACCCCGTGCACAACTCCACCGGGGAAGGTGCCAGCAAGGAGTTCTCTGGTAGTTTTTACATTGCTCCGCTAGGCAGCTGAAAGACACCACAAAAGTTGTTCTACCGGCTCTCTGGGCTGAGATGGGGAACCGCTGACTTTTTGACTAAGCCGGTGAAAAAACGTTCCAAACACACCCCGTGCACAACTCCACCGGGGAAGGTGCCAGCAAGGAGTTCTCTGATAGTTTTTACATTGCTCCTCTAGGCAGCTGAAAGACACCACAAAAGTTGTTCTACCGGCTCTCTGGGCTGAGATGGGGAACCGCTGACTTTTTGACTAAGCCGGTGAAAAAACGTTCCAAACACACCCCGTGCACAACTCCACCGGGGAAGGTGCCAGCAAGGAGTTCTCTGGTAGTTTTTACATTGCTCCGCTAGGCAGCGGAAAGACACCACAAAAGTTGTTCTACCTGCTCTCTGGGCTGAGATGGGGAACCGCTGACTTTTTGACTAAGCCGGTGAAAAAACGTTCCAAACACACCCCGTGCACAACTCCACCGGGGAAGGTGCCAGCAAGGAGTTCTCTGGTAGTTTTTACATTGCTCCGCTAGGCAGCGGAAAGACACCACAAAAGTTGTTCTACCTGCTCTCTGGGCTGAGATGGGGAACCGCTGACTTTTTGACTAAGCCGGTGAAAAAACGTTCCAAACACACCCCGTGCACAACTCCACCGGGGAAGGTGCCAGCAAGGAGTTCTCTGGTAGTTTTTACATTGCTCCGCTAGGCAGCGGAAAGACACCACAAAAGTTGTTCTACCTGCTCTCTGGGCTGAGATGGGGAACCGCTGACTTTTTGACTAAGCTGGTGAAAAAAAGTTCCAAACACACCCCGTGCACAACTCCACCGGGGAAGGTGCCAGCAAGGAGTTCTCTGGTAGTTTTTACATTGCTCCGCTAGGCAGCTGAAAGACACCACAAAAGTTGTTCTACCTGCTCTCTGGGCTGAGATGGGGAACCGCTGACTTTTTGACTAAGCCGGTGAAAAAAACGTTCCAAACACACCCCGTGCACAACTCCACCGGGGAAGGTGCCAGCAAGGAGTTCTCTGGTAGTTTTTACATTGCTCCGCTAGGCAGCTGAAAGACACCACAAAAGTTGTTCTACCGGCTCTCTGGGCTGAGATGGGGAACCGCTGACTTTTTGACTAAGCCGGTGAAAAAACGTTCCAAACACACCCCGTGCACAACTCCACCGGGGAAGGTGCCAGCAAGGAGTTCTCTGGTAGTTTTTACATTGCTCCGCTAGGCAGCGGAAAGACACCACAAAAGTTGTTCTACCTGCTCTCTGGGCTGAGATGGGGAACCGCTACCTTTTTGACTAAGCCGGTGAAAAAACGTTCCAAACACACCCCGTGCACAACTCCACCGGGGAAGGTGCCAGCAAGGAGTTCTCTGGTAGTTTTTACATTGCTCCGCTAGGCAGCGGAAAGACACCCCAAAAGTTGTTCTACCTGCTCTCTGGGCTGAGATGGGGAACCGCTGACTTTTTGACTAAGCCGGTGAAAAAAACGTTCCAAACACACCCCGTGCACAACTCCACCGGGGAAGGTGCCAGCAAGGAGTTCTCTGGTAGTTTTTACATTGCTCCGCTAGGCAGCGGAAAGACACCCCAAAAGTTGTTCTACCTGCTCTCTGGGCTGAGATGGGGAACCGCTGACTTTTTGACTAAGCCGGTGAAAAAAACGTTCCAAACACACCCCGTGCACAACTCCACCGGGGAAGGTGCCAGCAAGTAGTTCTCTGGTAGTTTTTACATTGCTCCGCTAGGCAGCGGAAAGACACCACAAAAGTTGTTCTACCTGCTCTCTGGGCTGAGATGGGGAACCGCTGACTTTTTGACTAAGCCGGTGAAAAAACGTTCCAAACACACCCCGTGCACAACTCCACCGGGGAAGGTGCCAGCAAGGAGTTCTCTGGTAGTTTTTACATTGCTCCGCTAGGCAGCTGAAAGACACCACAAAAGTTGTTCTACCGGCTCTCTGGGCTGAGATGGGGAACCGCTGACTTTTTGACTAAGCCGGTGAAAAAACGTTCCAAACACACCCCGTGCACAACTCCACCGGGGAAGGTGCCAGCAAGGAGTTCTCTGATAGTTTTTACATTGCTCCGCTAGGCAGCTGAAAGACACCACAAAAGTTGTTCTACCTGCTCTCTGGGCTGAGATGGGGAACCGCTGACTTTTTGACTAAGCCGGTGAAAAAAACGTTCCAAACACACCCCGTGCACAACTCCACCGGGGAAGGTGCCAGCAAGGAGTTCTCTGGTAGTTTTTACATTGCTCCGCTAGGCAGCTGAAAGACACCACAAAAGTTGTTCTACCTGCTCTCTGGGCTGAGATGGGGAACCGCTGACTTTTTGACTAAGCCGGTGAAAAAACGTTCCAAACACACCCCGTGCACAACTCCACCGGGGAAGGTGCCAGCAAGGAGTTCTCTGGTAGTTTTTACATTGCTCCTCTAGGCAGCGGAAAGACACCACAAAAGTTGTTCTACCGGCTCTCTGGGCTGAGATGGGGAACCGCTGACTTTGTGACTAAGCCGGTGAAAAAACGTTCCAAACACACCCCGTGCACAACTCCACCGGGGAAGGTGCCAGCAAGGAGTTCTCTGGTAGGTTTTACATTGCTCCGCTAGGCAGCTGAAAGACACCACAAAAGTTGTTCTACCGGCTCTCTGGGCTGAGATGGGGAACCGCTGACTTTTTGACTAAGCCGGTGAAAAAAACGTTCCAAACACACCCCGTGCACAACTCCACCGGGGAAGGTGCCAGCAAGGAGTTCTCTGGTAGTTTTTACATTGCTCCGCTAGGCAGCTGAAAGACACCACAAAAGTTGTTCTACCTGCTCTCTGGGCTGAGATGGGGAACCGCTGACTTTTTGACTAAGCCGGTGAAAAAACGTTCCAAACACACCCCGTGCACAACTCCACCGGGGAAGGTGCCAGCAAGGAGTTCTCTGGTAGTTTTTACATTGCTCCTCTAGGCAGCGGAAAGACACCACAAAAGTTGTTCTACCGGCTCTCTGGGCTGAGATGGGGAACCGCTGACTTTTTGACTAAGCCGGTGAAAAAACGTTCCAAACACACCCCGTGCACAACTCCACCGGGGAAGGTGCCAGCAAGGAGTTCTCTGGTAGGTTTTACATTGCTCCGCTAGGCAGCTGAAAGACACCACAAAAGTTGTTCTACCGGCTCTCTGGGCTGAGATGGGGAACCGCTGACTTTTTGACTAAGCCGGTGAAAAAACGTTCCAAACACACCCCGTGCACAACTCCACCGGGGAAGGTGCCAGCAAGGAGTTCTCTGATAGTTTTTACATTGCTCCGCTAGGCAGCTGAAAGACACCACAAAAGTTGTTCTACCGGCTCTCTGGGCTGAGATGGGGAACCGCTGACTTTTTGACTAAGCCGGTGAAAAAACGTTCAAAACACACCCCGTGCACAACTCCACCGGGGAAGGTGCCAGCAAGGAGTTCTCTGGTAGTTTTTACATTGCTCCGCTAGGCAGCGGAAAGACACCACAAAAGTTGTTCTACCTGCTCTCTGGGCTGAGATGGGGAACCGCTGACTTTTTGACTAAGCCGGTGAAAAAACGTTCCAAACACACCCCGTGCACAACTCCACCGGGGAAGGTGCCAGCAAGGAGTTCTCTGGTAGTTTTTACATTGCTCCGCTAGGCAGCGGAAAGACACCACAAAAGTTGTTCTACCGGCTTTCGGGGGTGAGATGGGGAACCGCTGACTTTTTGACTAAGCCGGTGAAAAAAACGTTCCAAACACACCCCGTGCACAACTCCACCGGGGAAGGTGCCAGCAAGGAGTTCTCTGGTAGTTTTTACATTGCTCCGCTAGGCAGCGGAAAGACACCACAAAAGTTGTTCTACCTGCTCTCTGGGCTGAGATGGGGAACCGCTGACTTTTTGACTAAGCCGGTGAAAAAACGTTCCAAACACACCCCGTGCACAACTCCACCGGGGAAGGTGCCAGCAAGGAGTTCTCTGGTAGTTTTTACATTGCTCCGCTAGGCAGCTGAAAGACACCACAAAAGTTGTTCTACCTGCTCTCTGGGCTGAGATGGGGAACCGCTGACTTTTTGACTAAGCTGGTGAAAAAAGTTCCAAACACACCCCGTGCACAACTCCACCGGGGAAGGTGCCAGCAAGGAGTTCTCTGGTAGTTTTTACATTGCTCCGCTAGGCAGCTGAAAGACACCACAAAAGTTGTTCTACCGGCTCTCTGGGCTGAGATGGGGAACCGCTGACTTTTTGACTAAGCCGGTGAAAAAACGTTCCAAACACACCCCGTGCACAACTCCACCGGGGAAGGTGCCAGCAAGGAGTTCTCTGGTAGTTTTTACATTGCTCCGCTAGGCAGCGGAAAGACACCACAAAAGTTGTTCTACCTGCTCTCTGGGCTGAGATGGGGAACCGCTGACTTTTTGACTAAGCCGGTGAAAAAACGTTCCAAACACACCCCGTGCACAACTCCACCGGGGAAGGTGCCAGCAAGGAGTTCTCTGGTAGTTTTTACATTGCTCCGCTAGGCAGCGGAAAGACACCACAAAAGTTGTTCTACCTGCTCTCTGGGCTGAGATGGGGAACCGCTGACTTTTTGACTAAGCCGGTGAAAAAAACGTTCCAAACACACCCCGTGCACAACTCCACCGGGGAAGGTGCCAGCAAGGAGTTCTCTGTTAGTTTTTACATTGCTCCGCTAGGCAGCTGAAAGACACCACAAAAGTTGTTCTACCTGCTCTCTGGGCTGAGATGGGGAACCGCTGACTTTTTGACTAAGCCGGTGAAAAAACGTTCCAAACACACCCCGTGCACAACTCCACCGGGGAAGGTGCCAGCAAGGAGTTCTCTGGTAGTTTTTACATTGCTCCGCTAGGCAGCGGAAAGACACCCCAAAAGTTGTTCTACCTGCTCTCTGGGCTGAGATGGGGAACCGCTGACTTTTTGACTAAGCCGGTGAAAAAAACGTTCCAAACACACCCCGTGCACAACTCCACCGGGGAAGGTGTCAGCAAGTAGTTCTCTGGTAGTTTTTACATTGCTCCGCTAGGCAGCGGAAAGACACCACAAAAGTTGTTCTACCGGCTCTCTGGGCTGAGATGGGGAACCGCTGACTTTTTGACTAAGCCGGTGAAAAAACGTTCCAAACACACCCCGTGCACAACTCCACCGGGGAAGGTGCCAGCAAGGAGTTCTCTGGTAGTTTTTACATTGCTCCGCTAGGCATCGGAAAGACACCACAAAAGTTGTTCTACCTGCTCTCTGGGCTGAGATGGGGAACCGCTGACTTTTTGACTAAGCCGGTGAAAAAACGTTCCAAACACACCCCGTGCACAACTCCACCGGGGAAGGTGCCAGCAAGGAGTTCTCTGGTAGTTTTTACATTGCTCCTCTAGGCAGCGGAAAGACACCACAAAAGTTGTTCTACCGGCTCTCTGGGCTGAGATGGGGAACCGCTGACTTTGTGACTAAGCCGGTGAAAAAACGTTCCAAACACACCCCGTGCACAACTCCACCGGGGAAGGTGCCAGCAAGGAGTTCTCTGGTAGTTTTTACATTGCTCCGCTAGGCAGCTGAAAGACACCACAAAAGTTGTTCTACCGGCTCTCTGGGCTGAGATGGGGAACCGCTGACTTTTTGACTAAGCCGGTGAAAAAACGTTCCAAACACACCCCGTGCACAACTCCACCGGGGAAGGTGCCAGCAAGGAGTTCTCTGGTAGTTTTTACATTGCTCCTCTAGGCAGCGGAAAGACACCACAAAAGTTGTTCTACCGGCTCTCTGGGCTGAGATGGGGAACCGCTGACTTTGTGACTAAGCCGGTGAAAAAACGTTCCAAACACACCCCGTGCACAACTCCACCGGGGAAGGTGCCAGCAAGGAGTTCTCTGGTAGTTTTTACATTGCTCCGCTAGGCAGCTGAAAGACACCACAAAAGTTGTTCTACCGGCTCTCTGGGCTGAGATGGGGAACCGCTGACTTTTTGACTAAGCCGGTGAAAAAACGTTCCAAACACACCCCGTGCACAACTCCACCGGGGAAGGTGCCAGCAAGGAGTTCTCTGATAGTTTTTACATTGCTCCGCTAGGCAGCTGAAAGACACCACAAAAGTTGTTCTACCGGCTCTCTGGGCTGAGATGGGGAACCGCTGACTTTTTGACTAAGCCGGTGAAAAAACGTTCCAAACACACCCCGTGCACAACTCCACCGGGGAAGGTGCCAGCAAGGAGTTCTCTGGTAGTTTTTACATTGCTCCTCTAGGCAGCGGAAAGACACCACAAAAGTTGTTCTACCGGCTCTCTGGGCTGAGATGGGGAACCGCTGACTTTGTGACTAAGCCGGTGAAAATACGTTCCAAACACACCCCGTGCACAACTCCACCGGGGAAGGTGCCAGCAAGGAGTTCTCTGGTAGTTTTTACATTGCTCCGCTAGGCAGCTGAAAGACACCACAAAAGTTGTTCTACCGGCTCTCTGGGCTGAGATGGGGAACCGCTGACTTTTTGACTAAGCCGGTGAAAAAACGTTCCAAACACACCCCGTGCACAACTCCACCGGGGAAGGTGCCAGCAAGGAGTTCTCTGGTAGTTTTTACATTGCTCCTCTAGGCAGCGGAAAGACACCACAAAAGTTGTTCTACCGGCTCTCTGGGCTGAGATGGGGAACCGCTGACTTTGTGACTAAGCCGGTGAAAAAACGTTCCAAACACACCCCGTGCACAACTCCACCGGGGAAGGTGCCAGCAAGGAGTTCTCTGGTAGTTTTTACATTGCTCCGCTAGGCAGCGGAAAGACACCACAAAAGTTGTTCTACCTGCTCTCTGGGCTGAGATGGGGAACCGCTGACTTTTTGACTAAGCCGGTGAAAAAACGTTCCAAACACACCCCGTGCACAACTCCACCGGGGAAGGTGCCAGCAAGGAGTTCTCTGGTAGTTTTTACATTGCTCCGCTAGGCAGCGGAAAGACACCACAAAAGTTGTTCTACCTGCTCTCTGGGCTGAGATGGGGAACCGCTGACTTTTTGACTAAGCCGGTGAAAAAAACGTTCCAAACACACCCCGTGCACAACTCCACCGGGGAAGGTGCCAGCAAGGAGTTCTCTGATAGTTTTTACATTGCTCCGCTAGGCAGCTGAAAGACACCACAAAAGTTGTTCTACCTGCTCTCTGGGCTGAGATGGGGAACCGCTGACTTTTTGACTAAGCCGGTGAAAAAACGTTCCAAACACACCCCGTGCACAACTCCACCGGGGAAGGTGCCAGCAAGGAGTTCTCTGGTAGTTTTTACATTGCTCCGCTAGGCAGCGGAAAGACACCCCAAAAGTTGTTCTACCTGCTCTCTGGGCTGAGATGGGGAACCGCTGACTTTTTGACTAAGCCGGTGAAAAAAACGTTCCAAACACACCCCGTGCACAACTCCACCGGGGAAGGTGCCAGCAAGTAGTTCTCTGGTAGTTTTTACATTGCTCCGCTAGGCAGCGGAAAGACACCACAAAAGTTGTTCTACCGGCTCTCTGGGCTGAGATGGGGAACCGCTGACTTTGTGACTAAGCCGGTGAAAAAACGTTCCAAACACACCCCGTGCACAACTCCACCGGGGAAGGTGCCAGCAAGGAGTTCTCTGGTAGTTTTTACATTGCTCCGCTAGGCAGCTGAAAGACACCACAAAAGTTGTTCTACCGGCTCTCTGGGCTGAGATGGGGAACCGCTGACTTTTTGACTAAGCCGGTGAAAAAACGTTCCAAACACACCCCGTGCACAACTCCACCGGGGAAGGTGCCAGCAAGGAGTTCTCTGGTAGTTTTTACATTGCTCCGCTAGGCATCGGAAAGACACCACAAAAGTTGTTCTACCTGCTCTCTGGGCTGAGATGGGGAACCGCTGACTTTTTGACTAAGCCGGTGAAAAAACGTTCCAAACACACCCCGTGCACAACTCCACCGGGGAAGGTGCCAGCAAGGAGTTCTCTGGTAGTTTTTACATTGCTCCTCTAGGCAGCGGAAAGACACCACAAAAGTTGTTCTACCGGCTCTCTGGGCTGAGATGGGGAACCGCTGACTTTGTGACTAAGCCGGTGAAAAAACGTTCCAAACACACCCCGTGCACAACTCCACCGGGGAAGGTGCCAGCAAGGAGTTCTCTGGTAGTTTTTACATTGCTCCGCTAGGCAGCTGAAAGACACCACAAAAGTTGTTCTACCGGCTCTCTGGGCTGAGATGGGGAACCGCTGACTTTTTGACTAAGCCGGTGAAAAAACGTTCCAAACACACCCCGTGCACAACTCCACCGGGGAAGGTGCCAGCAAGGAGTTCTCTGGTAGTTTTTACATTGCTCCTCTAGGCAGCGGAAAGACACCACAAAAGTTGTTCTACCGGCTCTCTGGGCTGAGATGGGGAACCGCTGACTTTGTGACTAAGCCGGTGAAAAAACGTTCCAAACACACCCCGTGCACAACTCCACCGGGGAAGGTGCCAGCAAGGAGTTCTCTGGTAGGTTTTACATTGCTCCGCTAGGCAGCTGAAAGACACCACAAAAGTTGTTCTACCGGCTCTCTGGGCTGAGATGGGGAATCGCTGACTTTTTGACTAAGCCGGGGAAAAAACGTTCCAAGCACACCCCGTGCACAACTCCACCGGGGAAGGTGCCAGCAAGGAGTTCTCTGATAGTTTTTACATTGCTCCGCTAGGCAGCTGAAAGACACCACAAAAGTTGTTCTACCGGCTCTCTGGGCTGAGATGGGGAACCGCTGACTTTTTGACTAAGCCGGTGAAAAAACGTTCCAAACACACCCCGTGCACAATTCCACCGGGGAAGGTGCCAGCAAGGAGTTCTCTGGTAGTTTTTACATTGCTCCGCTAGGCAGCGGAAAGACACCACAAAAGTTGTTCTACCTGCTCTCTGGGCTGAGATGGGGAACCGCTGACTTTTTGACTAAGCCGGTGAAAAAACGTTCCAAACACACCCCGTGCACAACTCCACCGGGGAAGGTGCCAGCAAGGAGTTCTCTGGTAGTTTTTACATTGCTCCGCTAGGCAGCTGAAAGACACCACAAAAGTTGTTCTACCGGCTTTCGGGGGGGAGATGGGGAACCGCTGACTTTTTGACTAAGCCGGTGAAAAAAACGTTCCAAACACACCCCGTGCACAACTCCACCGGGGAAGGTGCCAGCAAGGAGTTCTCTGGTAGTTTTTACATTGCTCCGCTAGGCAGCGGAAAGACACCACAAAAGTTGTTCTACCTGCTCTCTGGGCTGAGATGGGGAACCGCTGACTTTTTGACTAAGCCGGTGAAAAAAACGTTCCAAACACACCCCGTGCACAACTCCACCGGGGAAGGTGCCAGCAAGGAGTTCTCTGGTAGTTTTTACATTGCTCCGCTAGGCAGCTGAAAGACACCACAAAAGTTGTTCTACCTGCTCTCTGGGCTGAGATGGGGAACCGCTGACTTTTTGACTAAGCCGGTGAAAAAACGTTCCAAACACACCCCGTGCACAACTCCACCGGGGAAGGTGCCAGCAAGGAGTTCTCTGGTAGTTTTTACATTGCTCCTCTAGGCAGCGGAAAGACACCACAAAAGTTGTTCTACCGGCTCTCTGGGCTGAGATGGGGAACCGCTGACTTTGTGACTAAGCCGGTGAAAAAACGTTCCAAACACACCCCGTGCACAACTCCACCGGGGAAGGTGCCAGCAAGGAGTTCTCTGGTAGGTTTTACATTGCTCCGCTAGGCAGCTGAAAGACACCACAAAAGTTGTTCTACCGGCTCTCTGGGCTGAGATGGGGAACCGCTGACTTTTTGACTAAGCCGGTGAAAAAACGTTCCAAACACACCCCGTGCACAACTCCACCGGGGAAGGTGCCAGCAAGGAGTTCTCTGGTAGTTTTTACATTGCTCCGCTAGGCAGCTGAAAGACACCACAAAAGTTGTTCTACCGGCTCTCTGGGCTGAGATGGGGAACCGCTGACTTTTTGACTAAGCCGGTGAAAAAACGTTCCAAACACACCCCGTGCACAACTCCACCGGGGAAGGTGCCAGCAAGGAGTTCTCTGATAGTTTTTACATTGCTCCTCTAGGCAGCTGAAAGACACCACAAAAGTTGTTCTACCGGCTCTCTGGGCTGAGATGGGGAACCGCTGACTTTTTGACTAAGCCGGTGAAAAAACGTTCCAAACACACCCCGTGCACAACTCCACCGGGGAAGGTGCCAGCAAGGAGTTCTCTGGTAGTTTTTACATTGCTCCGCTAGGCAGCGGAAAGACACCACAAAAGTTGTTCTACCTGCTCTCTGGGCTGAGATGGGGAACCGCTGACTTTTTGACTAAGCCGGTGAAAAAACGTTCCAAACACACCCCGTGCACAACTCCACCGGGGAAGGTGCCAGCAAGGAGTTCTCTGGTAGTTTTTACATTGCTCCGCTAGGCAGCGGAAAGACACCACAAAAGTTGTTCTACCTGCTCTCTGGGCTGAGATGGGGAACCGCTGACTTTTTGACTAAGCCGGTGAAAAAACGTTCCAAACACACCCCGTGCACAACTCCACCGGGGAAGGTGCCAGCAAGGAGTTCTCTGGTAGTTTTTACATTGCTCCGCTAGGCAGCGGAAAGACACCACAAAAGTTGTTCTACCTGCTCTCTGGGCTGAGATGGGGAACCGCTGACTTTTTGACTAAGCTGGTGAAAAAAAGTTCCAAACACACCCCGTGCACAACTCCACCGGGGAAGGTGCCAGCAAGGAGTTCTCTGGTAGTTTTTACATTGCTCCGCTAGGCAGCTGAAAGACACCACAAAAGTTGTTCTACCTGCTCTCTGGGCTGAGATGGGGAACCGCTGACTTTTTGACTAAGCCGGTGAAAAAAACGTTCCAAACACACCCCGTGCACAACTCCACCGGGGAAGGTGCCAGCAAGGAGTTCTCTGGTAGTTTTTACATTGCTCCGCTAGGCAGCTGAAAGACACCACAAAAGTTGTTCTACCGGCTCTCTGGGCTGAGATGGGGAACCGCTGACTTTTTGACTAAGCCGGTGAAAAAACGTTCCAAACACACCCCGTGCACAACTCCACCGGGGAAGGTGCCAGCAAGGAGTTCTCTGGTAGTTTTTACATTGCTCCGCTAGGCAGCGGAAAGACACCACAAAAGTTGTTCTACCTGCTCTGTGGGCTGAGATGGGGAACCGCTACCTTTTTGACTAAGCCGGTGAAAAAACGTTCCAAACACACCCCGTGCACAACTCCACCGGGGAAGGTGCCAGCAAGGAGTTCTCTGGTAGTTTTTACATTGCTCCGCTAGGCAGCGGAAAGACACCACAAAAGTTGTTCTACCTGCTCTCTGGGCTGAGATGGGGAACCGCTGACTTTTTGACTAAGCCCGTGAAAAAAACGTTCCAAACACACCCCGTGCACAACTCCACCGGGGAAGGTGCCAGCAAGGAGTTCTCTGGTAGTTTTTACATTGCTCCGCTAGGCAGCGGAAAGACACCCCAAAAGTTGTTCTACCTGCTCTCTGGGCTGAGATGGGGAACCGCTGACTTTTTGACTAAGCCGGTGAAAAAAACGTTCCAAACACACCCCGTGCACAACTCCACCGGGGAAGGTGCCAGCAAGTAGTTCTCTGGTAGTTTTTACATTGCTCCGCTAGGCAGCGGAAAGACACCCCAAAAGTTGTTCTACCTGCTCTCTGGGCTGAGATGGGGAACCGCTGACTTTTTGACTAAGCCGGTGAAAAAACGTTCCAAACACACCCCGTGCACAACTCCACCGGGGAAGGTGCCAGCAAGGAGTTCTCTGGTAGTTTTTACATTGCTCCGCTAGGCAGCTGAAAGACACCACAAAAGTTGTTCTACCGGCTCTCTGGGCTGAGATGGGGAACCGCTGACTTTTTGACTAAGCCGGTGAAAAAACGTTCCAAACACACCCCGTGCACAACTCCACCGGGGAAGGTGCCAGCAAGGAGTTCTCTGATAGTTTTTACATTGCTCCGCTAGGCAGCTGAAAGACACCACAAAAGTTGTTCTACCTGCTCTCTGGGCTGAGATGGGGAACCGCTGACTTTTTGACTAAGCCGGTGAAAAAAACGTTCCAAACACACCCCGTGCACAACTCCACCGGGGAAGGTGCCAGCAAGGAGTTCTCTGGTAGTTTTTACATTGCTCCGCTAGGCAGCTGAAAGACACCACAAAAGTTGTTCTACCTGCTCTCTGGGCTGAGATGGGGAACCGCTGACTTTTTGACTAAGCCGGTGAAAAAACGTTCCAAACACACCCCGTGCACAACTCCACCGGGGAAGGTGCCAGCAAGGAGTTCTCTGGTAGTTTTTACATTGCTCCGCTAGGCAGCGGAAAGACACCACAAAAGTTGTTCTACCGGCTCTCTGGGCTGAGATGGGGAACCGCTGACTTTGTGACTAAGCCGGTGAAAAAACGTTCCAAACACACCCCGTGCACAACTCCACCGGGGAAGGTGCCAGCAAGGAGTTCTCTGGTAGGTTTTACATTGCTCCGCTAGGCAGCTGAAAGACACCACAAAAGTTGTTCTACCGGCTCTCTGGGCTGAGATGGGGAACCGCTGACTTTTTGACTAAGCCGGTGAAAAAAACGTTCCAAACACACCCCGTGCACAACTCCACCGGGGAAGGTGCCAGCAAGGAGTTCTCTGGTAGTTTTTACATTGCTCCGCTAGGCAGCTGAAAGACACCACAAAAGTTGTTCTACCTGCTCTCTGGGCTGAGATGGGGAACCGCTGACTTTTTGACTAAGCCGGTGAAAAAACGTTCCAAACACACCCCGTGCACAACTCCACCGGGGAAGGTGCCAGCAAGGAGTTCTCTGGTAGTTTTTACATTGCTCCTCTAGGCAGCGGAAAGACACCACAAAAGTTGTTCTACCGGCTCTCTGGGCTGAGATGGGGAACCGCTGACTTTGTGACTAAGCCGGTGAAAAAACGTTCCAAACACACCCCGTGCACAACTCCACCGGGGAAGGTGCCAGCAAGGAGTTCTCTGGTAGGTTTTACATTGCTCCGCTAGGCAGCGGAAAGACACCACAAAAGTTGTTCTACCTGCTCTGTGGGCTGAGATGGGGAACCGCTACCTTTTTGACTAAGCCGGTGAAAAAACGTTCCAAACACACCCCGTGCACAACTCCACCGGGGAAGGTGCCAGCAAGGAGTTCTCTGGTAGTTTTTACATTGCTCCGCTAGGCAGCGGAAAGACACCACAAAAGTTGTTCTACCTGCTCTCTGGGCTGAGATGGGGAACCGCTGACTTTTTGACTAAGCCCGTGAAAAAAACGTTCCAAACACACCCCGTGCACAACTCCACCGGGGAAGGTGCCAGCAAGGAGTTCTCTGGTAGTTTTTACATTGCTCCGCTAGGCAGCGGAAAGACACCCCAAAAGTTGTTCTACCTGCTCTCTGGGCTGAGATGGGGAACCGCTGACTTTTTGACTAAGCCGGTGAAAAAAACGTTCCAAACACACCCCGTGCACAACTCCACCGGGGAAGGTGCCAGCAAGTAGTTCTCTGGTAGTTTTTACATTGCTCCGCTAGGCAGCGGAAAGACACCCCAAAAGTTGTTCTACCTGCTCTCTGGGCTGAGATGGGGAACCGCTGACTTTTTGACTAAGCCGGTGAAAAAACGTTCCAAACACACCCCGTGCACAACTCCACCGGGGAAGGTGCCAGCAAGGAGTTCTCTGGTAGTTTTTACATTGCTCCGCTAGGCAGCTGAAAGACACCACAAAAGTTGTTCTACCGGCTCTCTGGGCTGAGATGGGGAACCGCTGACTTTTTGACTAAGCCGGTGAAAAAACGTTCCAAACACACCCCGTGCACAACTCCACCGGGGAAGGTGCCAGCAAGGAGTTCTCTGATAGTTTTTACATTGCTCCGCTAGGCAGCTGAAAGACACCACAAAAGTTGTTCTACCTGCTCTCTGGGCTGAGATGGGGAACCGCTGACTTTTTGACTAAGCCGGTGAAAAAAACGTTCCAAACACACCCCGTGCACAACTCCACCGGGGAAGGTGCCAGCAAGGAGTTCTCTGGTAGTTTTTACATTGCTCCGCTAGGCAGCTGAAAGACACCACAAAAGTTGTTCTACCTGCTCTCTGGGCTGAGATGGGGAACCGCTGACTTTTTGACTAAGCCGGTGAAAAAACGTTCCAAACACACCCCGTGCACAACTCCACCGGGGAAGGTGCCAGCAAGGAGTTCTCTGGTAGTTTTTACATTGCTCCGCTAGGCAGCGGAAAGACACCACAAAAGTTGTTCTACCGGCTCTCTGGGCTGAGATGGGGAACCGCTGACTTTGTGACTAAGCCGGTGAAAAAACGTTCCAAACACACCCCGTGCACAACTCCACCGGGGAAGGTGCCAGCAAGGAGTTCTCTGGTAGGTTTTACATTGCTCCGCTAGGCAGCTGAAAGACACCACAAAAGTTGTTCTACCGGCTCTCTGGGCTGAGATGGGGAACCGCTGACTTTTTGACTAAGCCGGTGAAAAAAACGTTCCAAACACACCCCGTGCACAACTCCACCGGGGAAGGTGCCAGCAAGGAGTTCTCTGGTAGTTTTTACATTGCTCCGCTAGGCAGCTGAAAGACACCACAAAAGTTGTTCTACCTGCTCTCTGGGCTGAGATGGGGAACCGCTGACTTTTTGACTAAGCCGGTGAAAAAACGTTCCAAACACACCCCGTGCACAACTCCACCGGGGAAGGTGCCAGCAAGGAGTTCTCTGGTAGTTTTTACATTGCTCCTCTAGGCAGCGGAAAGACACCACAAAAGTTGTTCTACCGGCTCTCTGGGCTGAGATGGGGAACCGCTGACTTTGTGACTAAGCCGGTGAAAAAACGTTCCAAACACACCCCGTGCACAACTCCACCGGGGAAGGTGCCAGCAAGGAGTTCTCTGGTAGGTTTTACATTGCTCCGCTAGGCAGCTGAAAGACACCACAAAAGTTGTTCTACCGGCTCTCTGGGCTGAGATGGGGAACCGCTGACTTTTTGACTAAGCCGGTGAAAAAACGTTCCAAACACACCCCGTGCACAACTCCACCGGGGAAGGTGCCAGCAAGGAGTTCTCTGATAGTTTTTACATTGCTCCGCTAGGCAGCTGAAAGACACCACAAAAGTTGTTCTACCGGCTCTCTGGGCTGAGATGGGGAACCGCTGACTTTTTGACTAAGCCGGTGAAAAAACGTTCAAAACACACCCCGTGCACAACTCCACCGGGGAAGGTGCCAGCAAGGAGTTCTCTGGTAGTTTTTACATTGCTCCGCTAGGCAGCGGAAAGACACCACAAAAGTTGTTCTACCTGCTCTCTGGGCTGAGATGGGGAACCGCTGACTTTTTGACTAAGCCGGTGAAAAAACGTTCCAAACACACCCCGTGCACAACTCCACCGGGGAAGGTGCCAGCAAGGAGTTCTCTGGTAGTTTTTACATTGCTCCGCTAGGCAGCGGAAAGACACCACAAAAGTTGTTCTACCGGCTTTCGGGGGTGAGATGGGGAACCGCTGACTTTTTGACTAAGCCGGTGAAAAAAACGTTCCAAACACACCCCGTGCACAACTCCACCGGGGAAGGTGCCAGCAAGGAGTTCTCTGGTAGTTTTTACATTGCTCCGCTAGGCAGCGGAAAGACACCACAAAAGTTGTTCTACCTGCTCTCTGGGCTGAGATGGGGAACCGCTGACTTTTTGCCTAAGCCGGTGAAAAAACGTTCCAAACACACCCCGTGCACAACTCCACCGGGGAAGGTGCCAGCAAGGAGTTCTCTGGTAGTTTTTACATTGCTCCGCTAGGCAGCTGAAAGACACCACAAAAGTTGTTCTACCTGCTCTCTGGGCTGAGATGGGGAACCGCTGACTTTTTGACTAAGCTGGTGAAAAAAGTTCCAAACACACCCCGTGCACAACTCCACCGGGGAAGGTGCCAGCAAGGAGTTCTCTGGTAGTTTTTACATTGCTCCGCTAGGCAGCTGAAAGACACCACAAAAGTTGTTCTACCGGCTCTCTGGGCTGAGATGGGGAACCGCTGACTTTTTGACTAAGCCGGTGAAAAAACGTTCCAAACACACCCCGTGCACAACTCCACCGGGGAAGGTGCCAGCAAGGAGTTCTCTGGTAGTTTTTACATTGCTCCGCTAGGCAGCGGAAAGACACCACAAAAGTTGTTCTACCGGCTCTCTGGGCTGAGATGGGGAACCGCTGACTTTGTGACTAAGCCGGTGAAAAAACGTTCCAAACACACCCCGTGCACAACTCCACCGGGGAAGGTGCCAGCAAGGAGTTCTCTGGTAGTTTTTACATTGCTCCGCTAGGCAGCTGAAAGACACCACAAAAGTTGTTCTACCTGCTCTCTGGGCTGAGATGGGGAACCGCTGACTTTTTGACTAAGCCGGTGAAAAAACGTTCCAAACACACCCCGTGCACAACTCCACCGGGGAAGGTGCCAGCAAGGAGTTCTCTGGTAGTTTTTACATTGCTCCTCTAGGCAGCGGAAAGACACCACAAAAGTTGTTCTACCGGCTCTCTGGGCTGAGATGGGGAACCGCTGACTTTGTGACTAAGCCGGTGAAAAAACGTTCCAAACACACCCCGTGCACAACTCCACCGGGGAAGGTGCCAGCAAGGAGTTCTCTGGTAGGTTTTACATTGCTCCGCTAGGCAGCTGAAAGACACCACAAAAGTTGTTCTACCGGCTCTCTGGGCTGAGATGGGGAACCGCTGACTTTTTGACTAAGCCGGTGAAAAAACGTTCCAAACACACCCCGTGCACAACTCCACCGGGGAAGGTGCCAGCAAGGAGTTCTCTGATAGTTTTTACATTGCTCCGCTAGGCAGCTGAAAGACACCACAAAAGTTGTTCTACCGGCTCTCTGGGCTGAGATGGGGAACCGCTGACTTTTTGACTAAGCCGGTGAAAAAACGTTCAAAACACACCCCGTGCACAACTCCACCGGGGAAGGTGCCAGCAAGGAGTTCTCTGGTAGTTTTTACATTGCTCCGCTAGGCAGCGGAAAGACACCACAAAAGTTGTTCTACCTGCTCTCTGGGCTGAGATGGGGAACCGCTGACTTTTTGACTAAGCCGGTGAAAAAACGTTCCAAACACACCCCGTGCACAACTCCACCGGGGAAGGTGCCAGCAAGGAGTTCTCTGGTAGTTTTTACATTGCTCCGCTAGGCAGCGGAAAGACACCACAAAAGTTGTTCTACCGGCTTTCGGGGGTGAGATGGGGAACCGCTGACTTTTTGACTAAGCCGGTGAAAAAAACGTTCCAAACACACCCCGTGCACAACTCCACCGGGGAAGGTGCCAGCAAGGAGTTCTCTGGTAGTTTTTACATTGCTCCGCTAGGCAGCGGAAAGACACCACAAAAGTTGTTCTACCTGCTCTCTGGGCTGAGATGGGGAACCGCTGACTTTTTGACTAAGCCGGTGAAAAAACGTTCCAAACACACCCCGTGCACAACTCCACCGGGGAAGGTGCCAGCAAGGAGTTCTCTGGTAGTTTTTACATTGCTCCGCTAGGCAGCTGAAAGACACCACAAAAGTTGTTCTACCTGCTCTCTGGGCTGAGATGGGGAACCGCTGACTTTTTGACTAAGCTGGTGAAAAAAGTTCCAAACACACCCCGTGCACAACTCCACCGGGGAAGGTGCCAGCAAGGAGTTCTCTGGTAGTTTTTACATTGCTCCGCTAGGCAGCTGAAAGACACCACAAAAGTTGTTCTACCGGCTCTCTGGGCTGAGATGGGGAACCGCTGACTTTTTGACTAAGCCGGTGAAAAAACGTTCCAAACACACCCCGTGCACAACTCCACCGGGGAAGGTGCCAGCAAGGAGTTCTCTGGTAGTTTTTACATTGCTCCGCTAGGCAGCGGAAAGACACCCCAAAAGTTGTTCTACCTGCTCTGTGGGCTGAGATGGGGAACGGCTGACTTTTTGACTAAGCCGGTGAAAAAACGTTCCAAACACACCCCGTGCACAACTCCACCGGGGAAGGTGCCAGCAAGGAGTTCTCTGGTAGTTTTTACATTGCTCCGCTAGGCAGCGGAAAGACACCACAAAAGTTGTTCTACCTGCTCTCTGGGCTGAGATGGGGAACCGCTGACTTTTTGACTAAGCCGGTGAAAAAAACGTTCCAAACACACCCCGTGCACAACTCCACCGGGGAAGGTGCCAGCAAGGAGTTCTCTGTTAGTTTTTACATTGCTCCGCTAGGCAGCTGAAAGACACCACAAAAGTTGTTCTACCTGCTCTCTGGGCTGAGATGGGGAACCGCTGACTTTTTGACTAAGCCGGTGAAAAAACGTTCCAAACACACCCCGTGCACAACTCCACCGGGGAAGGTGCCAGCAAGGAGTTCTCTGGTAGTTTTTACATTGCTCCGCTAGGCAGCGGAAAGACACCCCAAAAGTTGTTCTACCTGCTCTCTGGGCTGAGATGGGGAACCGCTGACTTTTTGACTAAGCCGGTGAAAAAAACGTTCCAAACACACCCCGTGCACAACTCCACCGGGGAAGGTGTCAGCAAGTAGTTCTCTGGTAGTTTTTACATTGCTCCGCTAGGCAGCGGAAAGACACCACAAAAGTTGTTCTACCGGCTCTCTGGGCTGAGATGGGGAACCGCTGACTTTTTGACTAAGCCGGTGAAAAAACGTTCCAAACACACCCCGTGCACAACTCCACCGGGGAAGGTGCCAGCAAGGAGTTCTCTGGTAGTTTTTACATTGCTCCGCTAGGCATCGGAAAGACACCACAAAAGTTGTTCTACCTGCTCTCTGGGCTGAGATGGGGAACCGCTGACTTTTTGACTAAGCCGGTGAAAAAACGTTCCAAACACACCCCGTGCACAACTCCACCGGGGAAGGTGCCAGCAAGGAGTTCTCTGGTAGTTTTTACATTGCTCCGCTAGGCAGCGGAAAGACACCACAAAAGTTGTTCTACCTGCTCTCTGGGCTGAGATGGGGAACCGCTGACTTTTTGACTAAGCCGGTGAAAAAAACGTTCCAAACACACCCCGTGCACAACTCCACCGGGGAAGGTGCCAGCAAGGAGTTCTCTGTTAGTTTTTACATTGCTCCGCTAGGCAGCTGAAAGACACCACAAAAGTTGTTCTACCTGCTCTCTGGGCTGAGATGGGGAACCGCTGACTTTTTGACTAAGCCGGTGAAAAAACGTTCCAAACACACCCCGTGCACAACTCCACCGGGGAAGGTGCCAGCAAGGAGTTCTCTGGTAGTTTTTACATTGCTCCGCTAGGCAGCGGAAAGACACCCCAAAAGTTGTTCTACCTGCTCTCTGGGCTGAGATGGGGAACCGCTGACTTTTTGACTAAGCCGGTGAAAAAAACGTTCCAAACACACCCCGTGCACAACTCCACCGGGGAAGGTGTCAGCAAGTAGTTCTCTGGTAGTTTTTACATTGCTCCGCTAGGCAGCGGAAAGACACCACAAAAGTTGTTCTACCGGCTCTCTGGGCTGAGATGGGGAACCGCTGACTTTTTGACTAAGCCGGTGAAAAAACGTTCCAAACACACCCCGTGCACAACTCCACCGGGGAAGGTGCCAGCAAGGAGTTCTCTGGTAGTTTTTACATTGCTCCGCTAGGCATCGGAAAGACACCACAAAAGTTGTTCTACCTGCTCTCTGGGCTGAGATGGGGAACCGCTGACTTTTTGACTAAGCCGGTGAAAAAACGTTCCAAACACACCCCGTGCACAACTCCACCGGGGAAGGTGCCAGCAAGGAGTTCTCTGGTAGTTTTTACATTGCTCCTCTAGGCAGCGGAAAGACACCACAAAAGTTGTTCTACCGGCTCTCTGGGCTGAGATGGGGAACCGCTGACTTTGTGACTAAGCCGGTGAAAAAACGTTCCAAACACACCCCGTGCACAACTCCACCGGGGAAGGTGCCAGCAAGGAGTTCTCTGGTAGTTTTTACATTGCTCCGCTAGGCAGCTGAAAGACACCACAAAAGTTGTTCTACCGGCTCTCTGGGCTGAGATGGGGAACCGCTGACTTTTTGACTAAGCCGGTGAAAAAACGTTCCAAACACACCCCGTGCACAACTCCACCGGGGAAGGTGCCAGCAAGGAGTTCTCTGGTAGTTTTTACATTGCTCCTCTAGGCAGCGGAAAGACACCACAAAAGTTGTTCTACCGGCTCTCTGGGCTGAGATGGGGAACCGCTGACTTTGTGACTAAGCCGGTGAAAAAACGTTCCAAACACACCCCGTGCACAACTCCACCGGGGAAGGTGCCAGCAAGGAGTTCTCTGGTAGGTTTTACATTGCTCCGCTAGGCAGCTGAAAGACACCACAAAAGTTGTTCTACCGGCTCTCTGGGCTGAGATGGGGAACCGCTGACTTTTTGACTAAGCCGGTGAAAAAACGTTCCAAACACACCCCGTGCACAACTCCACCGGGGAAGGTGCCAGCAAGGAGTTCTCTGATAGTTTTTACATTGCTCCGCTAGGCAGCTGAAAGACACCACAAAAGTTGTTCTACCGGCTCTCTGGGCTGAGATGGGGAACCGCTGACTTTTTGACTAAGCCGGTGAAAAAACGTTCCAAACACACCCCGTGCACAACTCCACCGGGGAAGGTGCCAGCAAGGAGTTCTCTGGTAGTTTTTACATTGCTCCGCTAGGCAGCGGAAAGACACCACAAAAGTTGTTCTACCTGCTCTCTGGGCTGAGATGGGGAACCGCTGACTTTTTGACTAAGCCGGTGAAAAAACGTTCCAAACACACCCCGTGCACAACTCCACCGGGGAAGGTGCCAGCAAGGAGTTCTCTGGTAGTTTTTACATTGCTCCGCTAGGCAGCGGAAAGACACCACAAAAGTTGTTCTACCTGCTTTCTGGGCTGAGATGGGGAACCGCTGACTTTTTGACTAAGCCGGTGAAAAAAACGTTCCAAACACACCCCGTGCACAACTCCACCGGGGAAGGTGCCAGCAAGGAGTTCTCTGGTAGTTTTTACATTGCTCCGCTAGGCAGCGGAAAGACACCACAAAAGTTGTTCTACCTGCTCTCTGGGCTGAGATGGGGAACCGCTGACTTTTTGACTAAGCCGGTGAAAAAAACGTTCCAAACACACCCCGTGCACAACTCCACCGGGGAAGGTGCCAGCAAGGAGTTCTCTGGTAGTTTTTACATTGCTCCGCTAGGCAGCTGAAAGACACCACAAAAGTTGTTCTACCTGCTCTCTGGGCTGAGATGGGGAACCGCTGACTTTTTGACTAAGCCGGTGAAAAAACGTTCCAAACACACCCCGTGCACAACTCCACCGGGGAAGGTGCCAGCAAGGAGTTCTCTGGTAGTTTTTACATTGCTCCTCTAGGCAGCGGAAAGACACCACAAAAGTTGTTCTACCGGCTCTCTGGGCTGAGATGGGGAACCGCTGACTTTTTGACTAAGCCGGTGAAAAAACGTTCCAAACACACCCCGTGCACAACTCCACCGGGGAAGGTGCCAGCAAGGAGTTCTCTGGTAGGTTTTACATTGCTCCGCTAGGCAGCTGAAAGACACCACAAAAGTTGTTCTACCGGCTCTCTGGGCTGAGATGGGGAACCGCTGACTTTTTGACTAAGCCGGTGAAAAAACGTTCCAAACACACCCCGTGCACAACTCCACCGGGGAAGGTGCCAGCAAGGAGTTCTCTGGTAGTTTTTACATTGCTCCGCTAGGCAGCTGAAAGACACCACAAAAGTTGTTCTACCGGCTCTCTGGGCTGAGATGGGGAACCGCTGACTTTTTGACTAAGCCGGTGAAAAAACGTTCCAAACACACCCCGTGCACAACTCCACCGGGGAAGGTGCCAGCAAGGAGTTCTCTGGTAGTTTTTACATTGCTCCGCTAGGCAGCTGAAAGACACCACAAAAGTTGTTCTACCGGCTCTCTGGGCTGAGATGGGGAACCGCTGACTTTTTGACTAAGCCGGTGAAAAAACGTTCCAAACACACCCCGTGCACAACTCCACCGGGGAAGGTGCCAGCAAGGAGTTCTCTGATAGTTTTTACATTGCTCCGCTAGGCAGCTGAAAGACACCACAAAAGTTGTTCTACCGGCTCTCTGGGCTGAGATGGGGAACCGCTGACTTTTTGACTAAGCCGGTGAAAAAACGTTCCAAACACACCCCGTGCACAACTCCACCGGGGAAGGTGCCAGCAAGGAGTTCTCTGGTAGTTTTTACATTGCTCCGCTAGGCAGCGGAAAGACACCACAAAAGTTGTTCTACCTGCTCTCTGGGCTGAGATGGGGAACCGCTGACTTTTTGACTAAGCCGGTGAAAAAACGTTCCAAACACACCCCGTGCACAACTCCACCGGGGAAGGTGCCAGCAAGGAGTTCTCTGGTAGTTTTTACATTGCTCCGCTAGGCAGCGGAAAGACACCACAAAAGTTGTTCTACCTGCTCTCTGGGCTGAGATGGGGAACCGCTGACTTTTTGACTAAGCCGGTGAAAAAACGTTCCAAACACACCCCGTGCACAACTCCACCGGGGAAGGTGCCAGCAAGGAGTTCTCTGGTAGTTTTTACATTGCTCCGCTAGGCAGCGGAAAGACACCACAAAAGTTGTTCTACCTGCTCTCTGGGCTGAGATGGGGAACCGCTGACTTTTTGACTAAGCCGGTGAAAAAAAGTTCCAAACACACCCCGTGCACAACTCCACCGGGGAAGGTGCCAGCAAGGAGTTCTCTGGTAGTTTTTACATTGCTCCGCTAGGCAGCTGAAAGACACCACAAAAGTTGTTCTACCTGCTCTCTGGGCTGAGATGGGGAACCGCTGACTTTTTGACTAAGCCGGTGAAAAAAACGTTCCAAACACACCCCGTGCACAACTCCACCGGGGAAGGTGCCAGCAAGGAGTTCTCTGGTAGTTTTTACATTGCTCCGCTAGGCAGCTGAAAGACACCACAAAAGTTGTTCTACCGGCTCTCTGGGCTGAGATGGGGAACCGCTGACTTTTTGACTAAGCCGGTGAAAAAACGTTCCAAACACACCCCGTGCACAACTCCACCGGGGAAGGTGCCAGCAAGGAGTTCTCTGGTAGTTTTTACATTGCTCCGCTAGGCAGCGGAAAGACACCACAAAAGTTGTTCTACCTGCTCTCTGGGCTGAGATGGGGAACCGCTGACTTTTTGACTAAGCCGGTGAAAAAACGTTCCAAACACACCCCGTGCACAACTCCACCGGGGAAGGTGCCAGCAAGGAGTTCTCTGGTAGTTTTTACATTGCTCCGCTAGGCAGCGGAAAGACACCACAAAAGTTGTTCTACCTGCTCTCTGGGCTGAGATGGGGAACCGCTGACTTTTTGACTAAGCCGGTGAAAAAAACGTTCCAAACACACCCCGTGCACAACTCCACCGGGGAAGGTGCCAGCAAGGAGTTCTCTGGTAGTTTTTACATTGCTCCGCTAGGCAGCGGAAAGACACCACAAAAGTTGTTCTACCTGCTCTCTGGGCTGAGATGGGGAACCGCTGACTTTTTGACTAAGCCGGTGAAAAAACGTTCCAAACACACCCCGTGCACAACTCCACCGGGGAAGGTGCCAGCAAGGAGTTCTCTGGTAGTTTTTACATTGCTCCGCTAGGCAGCGGAAAGACACCCCAAAAGTTGTTCTACCTGCTCTCTGGGCTGAGATGGGGAACCGCTGACTTTTTGACTAAGCCGGTGAAAAAAACGTTCCAAACACACCCCGTGCACAACTCCACCGGGGAAGGTGCCAGCAAGTAGTTCTCTGGTAGTTTTTACATTGCTCCGCTAGGCAGCGGAAAGACACCCCAAAAGTTGTTCTACCTGCTCTCTGGGCTGAGATGGGGAACCGCTGACTTTTTGACTAAGCCGGTGAAAAAACGTTCCAAACACACCCCGTGCACAACTCCACCGGGGAAGGTGCCAGCAAGGAGTTCTCTGGTAGTTTTTACATTGCTCCTCTAGGCAGCGGAAAGACACCACAAAAGTTGTTCTACCGGCTCTCTGGGCTGAGATGGGGAACCGCTGACTTTTTGACTAAGCCGGTGAAGAAAACGTTCCAAACACACCCCGTGCACAACTCCACCGGGGAAGGTGCCAGCAAGGAGTTCTCTGGTAGTTTTTACATTGCTCCGCTAGGCAGCGGAAAGACACCACAAAAGTTGTTCTACCTGCTCTCTGGGCTGAGATGGGGAACCGCTGACTTTTTGACTAAGCCGGTGAAAAAACGTTCCAAACACACCCCGTGCACAACTCCACCGGGGAAGGTGCCAGCAAGGAGTTCTCTGGTAGTTTTTACATTGCTCCGCTAGGCAGCTGAAAGACACCACAAAAGTTGTTCTACCTGCTCTCTGGGCTGAGATGGGGAACCGCTGACTTTTTGACTAAGCCGGTGAAAAAACGTTCCAAACACAGCCCGTGCACAACTCCTCCGGGGAAGGTGCCAGCAAGGAGTTCTCTGGTAGTTTTTACATTGCTCCGCTAGGCAGCTGAAAGACACCACAAAAGTTGTTCTACCGGCTCTCTGGGCTGAGATGGGGAACCGCTGACTTTTTGACTAAGCCGGTGAAAAAACGTTCCAAACACACCCCGTGCACAACTCCACCGGGGAAGGTGCCAGCAAGGAGTTCTCTGGTAGTTTTTACATTGCTCCGCTAGGCAGCGGAAAGACACCACAAAAGTTGTTCTACCTGCTCTGTGGGCTGAGATGGGGAACCGCTGACTTTTTGACTAAGCCGGTGAAAAAACGTTCCAAACACACCCCGTGCACAACTCCACCGGGGAAGGTGCCAGCAAGGAGTTCTCTGGTAGTTTTTACATTGCTCCGCTAGGCAGCGGAAAGACACCACAAAAGTTGTTCTACCTGCTCTCTGGGCTGAGATGGGGAACCGCTGACTTTTTGACTAAGCCGGTGAAAAAAACGTTCCAAACACACCCCGTGCACAACTCCACCGGGGAAGGTGCCAGCAAGGAGTTCTCTGTTAGTTTTTACATTGCTCCGCTAGGCAGCTGAAAGACACCACAAAAGTTGTTCTACCTGCTCTCTGGGCTGAGATGGGGAACCGCTGACTTTTTGACTAAGCCGGTGAAAAAACGTTCCAAACACACCCCGTGCACAACTCCACCGGGGAAGGTGCCAGCAAGGAGTTCTCTGGTAGTTTTTACATTGCTCCGCTAGGCAGCGGAAAGACACCCCAAAAGTTGTTCTACCTGCTCTCTGGGCTGAGATGGGGAACCGCTGACTTTTTGACTAAGCCGGTGAAAAAAACGTTCCAAACACACCCCGTGCACAACTCCACCGGGGAAGGTGTCAGCAAGTAGTTCTCTGGTAGTTTTTACATTGCTCCGCTAGGCAGCGGAAAGACACCACAAAAGTTGTTCTACCGGCTCTCTGGGCTGAGATGGGGAACCGCTGACTTTTTGACTAAGCCGGTGAAAAAACGTTCCAAACACACCCCGTGCACAACTCCACCGGGGAAGGTGCCAGCAAGGAGTTCTCTGGTAGTTTTTACATTGCTCCGCTAGGCATCGGAAAGACACCACAAAAGTTGTTCTACCTGCTCTCTGGGCTGAGATGGGGAACCGCTGACTTTTTGACTAAGCCGGTGAAAAAACGTTCCAAACACACCCCGTGCACAACTCCACCGGGGAAGGTGCCAGCAAGGAGTTCTCTGGTAGTTTTTACATTGCTCCTCTAGGCATCGGAAAGACACCACAAAAGTTGTTCTACCGGCTCTCTGGGCTGAGATGGGGAACCGCTGACTTTGTGACTAAGCCGGTGAAAAAACGTTCCAAACACACCCCGTGCACAACTCCACCGGGGAAGGTGCCAGCAAGGAGTTCTCTGGTAGTTTTTACATTGCTCCGCTAGGCAGCTGAAAGACACCACAAAAGTTGTTCTACCGGCTCTCTGGGCTGAGATGGGGAACCGCTGACTTTTTGACTAAGCCGGTGAAAAAACGTTCCAAACACACCCCGTGCACAACTCCACCGGGGAAGGTGCCAGCAAGGAGTTCTCTGGTAGTTTTTACATTGCTCCTCTAGGCAGCTGAAAGACACCACAAAAGTTGTTCTACCGGCTCTCTGGGCTGAGATGGGGAACCGCTGACTTTGTGACTAAGCCGGTGAAAAAACGTTCCAAACACACCCCGTGCACAACTCCACCGGGGAAGGTGCCAGCAAGGAGTTCTCTGGTAGGTTTTACATTGCTCCGCTAGGCAGCTGAAAGACACCACAAAAGTTGTTCTACCGGCTCTCTGGGCTGAGATGGGGAACCGCTGACTTTTTGACTAAGCCGGTGAAAAAACGTTCCAAACACACCCCGTGCACAACTCCACCGGGGAAGGTGCCAGCAAGGAGTTCTCTGATAGTTTTTACATTGCTCCGCTAGGCAGCTGAAAGACACCACAAAAGTTGTTCTACCGGCTCTCTGGGCTGAGATGGGGAACCGCTGACTTTTTGACTAAGCCGGTGAAAAAACGTTCCAAACACACCCCGTGCACAACTCCACCGGGGAAGGTGCCAGCAAGGAGTTCTCTGGTAGTTTTTACATTGCTCCGCTAGGCAGCGGAAAGACACCACAAAAGTTGTTCTACCTGCTCTCTGGGCTGAGATGGGGAACCGCTGACTTTTTGACTAAGCCGGTGAAAAAACGTTCCAAACACACCCCGTGCACAACTCCACCGGGGAAGGTGCCAGCAAGGAGTTCTCTGGTAGTTTTTACATTGCTCCGCTAGGCAGCGGAAAGACACCACAAAAGTTGTTCTACCGGCTTTCGGGGGTGAGATGGGGAACCGCTGACTTTTTGACTAAGCCGGTGAAAAAAACGTTCCAAACACACCCCGTGCACAACTCCACCGGGGAAGGTGCCAGCAAGGAGTTCTCTGGTAGTTTTTACATTGCTCCGCTAGGCAGCGGAAAGACACCACAAAAGTTGTTCTACCTGCTCTCTGGGCTGAGATGGGGAACCGCTGACTTTTTGACTAAGCCGGTGAAAAAAACGTTCCAAACACACCCCGTGCACAACTCCACCGGGGAAGGTGCCAGCAAGGAGTTCTCTGGTAGTTTTTACATTGCTCCGCTAGGCAGCTGAAAGACACCACAAAAGTTGTTCTACCTGCTCTCTGGGCTGAGATGGGGAACCGCTGACTTTTTGACTAAGCCGGTGAAAAAACGTTCCAAACACACCCCGTGCACAACTCCACCGGGGAAGGTGCCAGCAAGGAGTTCTCTGGTAGTTTTTACATTGCTCCTCTAGGCAGCGGAAAGACACCACAAAAGTTGTTCTACCGGCTCTCTGGGCTGAGATGGGGAACCGCTGACTTTTTGACTAAGCCGGTGAAAAAACGTT